>NC_053490.1:242629488-242889488 GCF_905171775.1 Rana temporaria | reverse complement strand
AATAAGGCAATCAATATATTTACATTTTCCCTATAAAGGTAAGCTTTTACAGACATAGAATAGCACTTTTGTAAATACGATCTCTTACCATGCATTATTCTGTACTCCTTTCTTCATTTACTGCAGCAGCCAATCCACAACTTATATCTTATCCTCTGCTTTCCAAGCCCCACTTTCCCTAATTTCCTGATCCCAAGACTGGTGACCATGCCCTCTCTTTCCCTGTGGGCATCAGTTATGTAAATGCCCCTGTGTAGTTCTGTTAGATGGGTAGCAATGTAGTCAACACCACCCCCCCCCTGCTCACAGCAGTGGGAAGACCTAGGCTTTTTAGAGAAAAGTCTATTCCACTCCCCATGACTTAACAAAAATTATGGACAGGCCAGGGGATTCCTGTTCGCCCAAACGCATGGTGACTACACAGTTTATTTAAATTACCATTTGTCTGAAAATAGGCACTACATCCAGGCAATGAAGGGAGAATTCCTTATGACAAACTGGACACAGAGGGAAGGATGATGTTCTGGTTTATGTTAAAAAATTTAAACCACCTTATGTAGCAAGGAAGTAACAGGCCTTAACACCACCTTGCCATGTAAGAAAATAACTGGTTCTTTACAGGATACAGTTTCTAGCTCAGACCATCACCTTGCCTGGTGTGCAGTAAATCCCAAAACATTTTAAACATCCATTCAAAAGAACATGTCCCCAGACCAGGTAATTAACTACAATGGCTGGGGGCGTGAAGGGGTTAAACTGTATTTTCTGCATTATTTAGGTAGTTAAATCAATAAATGGTCATGTTCATTAAAAAGATTAGTTCTTGCAGAAAATCCAAATGTATTTCAACAAATTTTCTTTTTCCTTGGCCATTATATCCTTGTAAATTTAGTACCTTACACAGGCAGTATATCATCTTTCCCTCCATGATTTCTTTCTTATGTACTAATAGTACCCCCAAGAAATCCCTTTGCTTACACTTGCACGGTTCTCTGCAATGAAGAACAATTCAGTAAGTGATCTGTGTAGGGGAAGGAGGATTCCACAGCTGGCTGCATCTTGATAAGCAGCATTCTCCATAGATGTGAAAACTGGCCACAATGGTCTCAGCAGCTTGAAATCGCAGTCCCTAATAAAACAGAGAAATTGCACAACTGTTGTAAAATGAGAATGTGGCCTACGCAAACACAAAGTGTTTTTATTCCTGTTGTCTAAGCAAGCTAAATGAGAAGATATCAGAAAGCTGTCCTAAACACTTATTTACATAAGAATGTACAATGGACAAAATGGGTCATCGGACCAGATGTACTAGCTGGTACTTGTGCTCCCACTTTTTAAACACGGAGCTTGTGCTTCATACAAATACATTTTTCATGACAAAGCATTTCCTCTATGGGAAGCAAAACATTCAAGCAATGATCAAATTAGGAAGCCCATTAACACTTATAACTGTAACATGTAAATAAAAAAATGATATGGTATAATATAAATTCCATTGATTGGAATCAATTGAGGGACAGAGGAATTTGAAATACTTGTGTTATACTGCCACCTATGGTGAGATCGGACAAGGCAAAAAAAAAATTGTGGTCAGCCCAGGATAACTCCTCTTACTCCCAAGCATGTCCTGGTTTGGTGGTAAAGCAGTAACAGCAGCATGATCATACAACAAAACAGAGGCGCTGGACCACTGTACCTCAATTGATTATTCACAGGAAGTACAAAAATCCACAACTTTCTCATCTATTGAGGGATATAGTAGAGACTGTAAAAACTTCAAAAAGCAGTCCAACTAAGGGACAGGCAACAGCAAGAGAACATCAACAGGCCAACAAAAAAAGAGCTGCCTGAAGTACCTTGTACCTGAAGTTTACATAAGATGAGACCTGAAAATCTACACTGTGAAACTTGGAGGACATGTGAACATAAGGCCAGGTAGCAGCCTTGAAAATCTGTGAAACTATAGCCTTTTGTCGAAAAGCCTAATGCCGCGTACACACGATAATTTTTCAGCGTGAAAAAAAAACTTAGTTTTTCAGCATGTCGAAAAAACTACGGTTTTCCAACTTCATCATTAAAATGATGTTGCCTATACACCATTGTTTTAAAAAAATGATCTAGCAAAGCGCGGTGACGTACAACACGTACGACGGCACTATAAAGGGGAAGTTCCATTCGCCTTTGGGCTGCTTTAGCCGATTCCCTGTTAGTAAAAGACGATTCACACTTTTTTGTCTGTTACAGCGTGATGAATGTGCTTACGGCATTATGAACGGTAGTTTTACCAGAACGAGCGCTCCCATCTCATAACTTGCTTCTGAGCATGCGCGTTTTTTTTTACGTCATTTTAGCCCACACACGATAATTTTTTACAACCCGAAAAACGACATAGTTTAAAGCGACGTTAAAAAATGCAGCACTATCAAATCAGAACCTGAAAAATTATGTGAAGCCCACACACGATCATTTTAAATGACGTTTTTTAAAAACGTTTTTTTTTCTATAATGAGCACTTGAGGTGTGGTGGAAGTCCTTGAAGATTGGAACGATCACTGTTTCTATACCTTATGAACTTTTTTATTTGCTACTTCATGTATTTAGTCGCATTTATTTACACCTAGTTATATCCAACCGCATGTTTGTGATATACACTCATATAATTTTTTATATATTTATATATATATTTTTGCCTGTTTGTGTAATTTATGCACATTATTGTACATTTAGTAGAGTATTAGTATATTCTATCAGCGCTGTTAATTTGTACTGACACTTGGTGTACAGGATTAGGTACTTCTTTTTCTTCTCACTCAAAACCTAATAAATGCTAAACCTACTCTGTGCCACATTCTAAATCGAATCTATCCAAGAGCCCTTTCACGCTGTGCCGCATATAGCGTCGGCGGTAAAATAGCAGTAAAACGCTGCTATTTTACTGTCGGATTTGCAGTGCATTTCGGCCGCTAGCAGGGTGCTTTTAACCTCCCGCTAGCGGCCGAGAAAGGGTTAAAACGGCCTGCATAGCGCCGCTACATTGAATTCAATGGGCAGGAGTGCATTAGGAGCACTGAGTTCACCGCTCCTAATGCGCTCCAAAGAAGCTGCTGGCAGGACTTTTTCGGATGCCCTGCCAGTGCACCGCTCCAGGCTTTCACACTGCAGTTTTCTGGGCAGATTGCAGGTGCTATTTTTAACGCTATAGCACCTGCAAAACGCCCTCAGTGTGAAAGGGGTCTTACCCTGTAAAGCAAAAAACACTGTACTTAACTATTCAGCAGCTGATCCGGTCCGGGCATCAGCCGCAGTATCGCTGTTTAGGCAGGTGCAGGAGAGGCATCCAAAAACGGAAGCCACCTTAGTAAGTCTGTGGGTGACGTCACCATCATTAATTTCACAGCCATTGTCAGTCCTCTCCTGCACACAGAATCTGCTCACTGGAAACCGGCCTGGATTGGGTGCAGAATAGCCAAGTACAGCAAGTTTTTCTTTACAGGGTTAGATAGGTTTTTCCTGGACTTCTCCTTTAAAGCTTTCATTTTTATGCACAAATTATATGGCGAACCAGGTTTACCCTTACTAAAACCATCAGTTCTTGT
This sequence comes from Rana temporaria, assembly GCF_905171775.1. Classification (NCBI taxonomy): domain Eukaryota; kingdom Metazoa; phylum Chordata; class Amphibia; order Anura; family Ranidae; genus Rana; species Rana temporaria. Next base: position 242,885,892 of record NC_053490.1, on the reverse strand, counting down.
AATGGAAAGAGTGGTTGTAAGGTAAGCTCACACAGCTCACACTACATCCAGGTAATGGTGGGAGATCTCCTCCTGATGAGCTTGAAGCTGGACACAAGGATGAACAATGTCCTAGTTGAGATGAAAGGTCAAAGCTAACCTCATAGGAATAAGGTTCTCGATCTTAAACCACCTTCTCCTTGTACAGGACCAGAAAAGGGCTGCCAGTCCAGACAATCACCTTGCAGAGGTGATATGAACAATAAAAGGTAACTTTGTGAGTGACATTGGAAATGGAAATATTCCTGATCAGTTGAAAATATGTTTTTTTGAAGTGCTGAGGGAGCCAAATTCAGACCCCACTGAGAAAAATTAAGCGCACAGAGAAAACTACGTGGAAGACCAGCACAAAAGTTTTGATCAAACGGAAAGCCAGCAGCTCTGGAAAAAAACATTGAAAGTGCAGAGAACATCTTGGCTACTGCTTCAGCCTTTTACATATATGCGAGCACCTTTTATTCAATAATGTTTTTATCAATTTATTGCATTATAGTTTTTGCCGGCGGTTTTAACCCTTTTCGGCCGCTAGTGGGGGTTAAGAGATGGTAAAACGCAGCTAAAAATTTTGGCGCTTTACCACCAACGCTCCCAATGCCTCGGTGTGAAAGTAGCCTTAGTCTCAGGCTTAGCCTTAGTTATTCCTCTTCTTCTCAAAACCAGCCTCCCCTTCTCCTGTGCCCTCTAGAAAGCATGAGTTTGTCTGCAACAAACTCACCGTCCTCCATGACCTCTTAATCACAAATTCCCTTTAAGCTATTTACCATTACTGAAACCTGGCTTCGTGAATCAGATACTACTTCTACCGCTTCCCTCTCCTATGGTGGCCTTTTCTGGACACACTCCTCCAAACCAAGTGGAGGTGGAGTCGGAATCCTTCTAGCCCCATGCAGCGCACCTATCAGGTACTTCACCCACCTACCTAACACCTAATTGCAACATCCCTGTTAACATTACCACTTCTAAACGTCTCAGTCTAACCTCATCTCTTGACTTGAAGCAATAGATACAGGGCTCCTACTCACTCCAACGGCAACACACTTGACCTTGTCTTCTATCTGTGCAACCTCTGCAACAATCCTCTCCCACTCTCTGATCACCACCTTATTTGTTTTGCTCTCTCCCCGCTACTACCATAGCAAACAGACAACACCAGAAGGCTCAGAGAACGTAACTGCGCTCTGGAGCGTCTGTGGCATAAGACTAAGTTCCAGGAAGACTTCAAACAATATAAATCTGCCCTCCTAATACTATTCCTGCCTCCACACTGCAAAACAGACCTATTTTATCACATTAACACCTTCTCATCCAGTCCACGTCAACTCTTCTCTACCTTTAAACACTCTACTCTGTCCTCCACCCTTTAATTCACTCATTGCCCAGGAGATTGCCAATCACTTCAAAAATAAGATTGATACAATTCATGAGACAATTTCCACTGCGCAGAAACCGCCCCCCATCTTATATCCACAGATACAATCATTACTTCCCTCATTCAACCCTGCTAGTATTACCAAGGTTGCTAAACTTTTATCTAATACTCATCTAACTACCTGCTCCCTCGCAAATGCTATGCTCACCCTCTGACTCGATTCTACACTCTCCAACTCACATTTTCAACCTCTCCCTCTCTTGTGGCATCTACACGCCTTCTCCTCCAAATTTCTTGAAAGACTGGTCAACAACCAACTGAGCAACCATTTGACCATGAACAAACTTCTTGTTCCCCCTTCAGTCCAGATTTCGCCCTAAACACTCTATGGAAACTGCTCTCCTTAAACTCACAAATGACTTACTAACGGCTAAAACCAAAGGATACTTTTCTGTACTACTTCCTGGACCTCTCTGCTGCCCTTGACACAGGGAATCACCAATTTATCTGGTCTCTGTGACTGTGCACTTTGCTGGTTCTTATCCTACCTATCCCACCACTCCTTTAGTGTCACTTACAGCTCTACTTCCTCCTCTCCTCTTCCTTTCTCCACCGGGGTCCCCAAATGTTCTGTTCTTGGACCTCTCCTTTTCTCAATCTACACCATTAACTCAAGTTAATCTCTATGCTGACGACACCTAAATCTCTCCCTCTCTCTCTTTACCGCCAAGCTCTCTGCATCTGTCTCCTCATGCATCACCAACTTACTCGCAGACATATCAGCCTGGATGTCACCACACTTCCTCAAATTCAACCTATCCAAAACCGATCTCATGATATTTCCTCCCCCAGATGCCACTCCCCCAGATTTCTCTGTAAATATCAACGGCTCAACTATCAAGCTCCCCCCCCCACCCCCCATGTAAAGGTGAAATCCTGGACTCAACTAACCTTTCGGCTCTACCTCCTATCGCTATCCAAAATTTGCCGCCTCAACCTCCGCAACATCTCCAAGATAAGCCCCCTCTCTAACCAATGTCACCACAAAGCCTCTAATTCACTCCCTGGTCATCGCTCACCTCTACTACTGCAACTCCCTTCTCATTGGCTTACCTCTAAATAGGCTATCCCCACTTCAGTCCACCATGAACGCTGCTGCCAGGCTCATCCACTTTACAAACCGCTCAGCATCTGCTCTACCCCTCTGTCAATCCCTCTATTGGCTGCCACTCAACCAACAAATTAAATTCAAGATACTAACATAACTTACAAAGCCATCCACAACCTGGCCTCCACCTAACAACTGTACATTTACATTTTCCATACGCACATCCCCCCCAGTTACCAACTCTTGTACTTCCCTCTTGGATTGTAATCTCTAAGGGGCAGGGCCCTCTGATTCCTACTGCATTAAAGTGTATTGTATTTGTACTGTCTACCCTCAAGTTGTAAATTGATGCATAAACCGTTGGCACTATATAAATCCTGTATAATAAAATAATACTACCTATATTGAAGTGACAAGACTTTTGGTTCCTCCCTGATGATTGATGCATGCCACTTCTGAGGTGTTGTCTAAATGACACTGGATTGGATTACCTTTAACGTGATTATAAAGGCTTGTTCCCCCCCCATAAAAATAACAAACATGTTATACCTACCTGCTCTGTTGCAGTGGATTTGCACAGAGCAGCCCACAGCCTCCTCTTCTGTGATCCTGGCACCTCCCTCCTATTTAGTGCCCCCACAGCAAGCAGCTTGCTACAGGGACACCCGAGGCGAATCTCAGCTCCCTGTGTCCATTCAGACACAGAGCACTGACCCAGCCCCATCCCTTCTCTCCCCTGATTGGCTAGATGACTGACAGCAGCGGGAGCCAATGGCACTGCTGTTGTGTCTCAGTCAATCAGGAGGGAAACTCTCAGGCGGCTGAGACACTCGTGGACATCGTTGGACAGAGTAAGATCTCAAATAAGTATTAGGGGGTGCTGCGGCAGCTGCTGCACACAGATGGCTTTTTTATCTTAATACATAGAATGTATCAAGATAAAAAACCTTCTGACTTTACAATCCCTTTAAACCAAAAGAACAAGCATTGCAGGAACAACCAAATCACCTGAAGTTCCAGAATGCTGATTAAGAGTCAGGATGCCTCTGAGATCCAAGTCCCCTGCACCTACAAGGTGTCCAGGACTCCTCCATATCCCTACATGCTGCCATCAGTTAATAAGGACCTTCCAGAATGCAGAGCATGACTTCTGAACCACCAAGCCAGGGCCAACCAAGTCTTTGGTGCCAGACAAATCAGTCGAAGGTCTAGACTGACTCGTCCCATTATAACAGTGTTGTAGAGGTCTACAATGGAACTGAGCAATTACACTGCCTGAAAGGGGGCTACCTTCAGCCCCAGGACTCCCATGAAGAACTAAGAGTCAGTGACTTTAGGAGCAGAGTGCTACATTATCTGTCAGAACCTGCACATACCGTTTCCTCAGCAGGAGGTTGTCTAGATATTCCACAATGTGGAAAAATGAAAACAGGAGTCGGAACCTTGGTGAATACCTGAGGTGCACAGGATGGGCTAAACTGCAGAACCACACTGGAAGAGGAGAAATCCACAGCCAAGCAAATTAATCACAGATGCACTGGAAAAAACAGGGACATGCAAGTATACATCATTAGAGCCTCAGAGTCTGATTAAAGGCATTTAGGGCCTTTAGATCCAAGATGAGACAAATTCTGATTTGGAAACTGCAAAGGTTAGAGCAGAAACCCTGGAAACCAACCAATGAAGTGGCCAGAGGGTTGGGAGCCAAACTCTAGCTTGTAGCCCCTGGAAGCAACATACCATGCACAAAGCACCTGAAAAGCAGCTTGTACACATTTCCACAAAGGCAAAAATGTATCCGAGGGATTTGTGCACAGACTGGGTGTCAGACTTCGGATTGGATTTAGAAGTTGTGGCCTGAGAGTAACAAAAAGCTCTCCTCTTAGCCTCTGTTGTGGAATGAACCTTCCCAGAAGCGATTCAGTTCGCATGCGCCGCGCTTTATAAGTTTTTCATTCATTCATTCATTCAGATGGAGCCCTAGGTTTCTTTCGCTGGGGGATATAATAAAAAAAATCAAAAAAAATTGGTAGTCTTGTCACTGCTGACATCCTTAAAGTGCTAACAGACATCACTTTATATTATAATTGGAAAAAAGTATAGAAAATAAAATCCAAAGCCATTTTCAATTATAGTTGTTTCAAGGGGTAACATACCTTACAGGACCAAGTTGCAACAACTTTAGTAATAAGTGGATTGCTTTTAATCGCTGGTGGCCTGTCTGCCGACAAGCCACAACCACCTGCCATTCCCATATGCTGGGAAGTGGGAGATGGGGCACAACCCTCTGGTCTGACAGCATCTGCTTTAGAATTTCAAACCCTAATAGAGGAGATAATAAAAGAACAAATAAATAAGTTACCTTATTTAAGGTGAGGCGCACATGACAAATTAAAATGTTTTTAGCAAACTGATTAAACACGATGGGTTTTCATGCTGTGGTGGGGGAAACTGCTTTCCTGTAGTTCTAACAATGTAGGTTCCTCCCACGAGACCCTCTAAGCTTGCAGGATTCCACACACAAACAATAGCATTTACTTAACATAGAAAGTCACCTTTATGAATCACATCTAAAGTGCAGACATGTAAAGCTCAAACATACATTAACCACTTGCCGACAGTGTGAGGAGAGGAGAAGCGAGCCGATAAGTGGCTTGTGTAAAAGAGATATGCACACTGATAATCAGGACAGTACCAACAGTACTCTCCAGTGCTGCCCATCTGTGCCTCCCCACCAGCGTCACCCATCTGTGAAACACCAGTGAAAGAGAAAAATGACCTGTTTGCAACATTTTATAACAGACCGTTTCTTTGTTTCACAATTTTTGGTCTTTGTTTATTTAGTAAAAAATAAAAACCCAGTGGTGAATAAATACAACCAAAAGAAAGCTCTATCCGTCGGAAAAAAAAAAAAGATAAAAAAATAGGATTTTTTGTACTCACCGTAAAATCCTTTTCTCTGAAGTCCATGGACGGACACAGCTCCTTAAATCTTGACAAGTGGGTTATGTTCCCTGTTTACAGGAGAGGACTAGGCAGAAACATGTTAAATAGTTAAATACATGTTACATTAACAGAGTTGAACAGCCCCGCCCAGGGGGCGGTCCCTCCAGACATAACCCTCCTCACTGCAGCATGCAGCCTCAGTTCGTAACAAGCAGTACAAACCTAAAAAGGAGGGGTGGGAGCTGTGTCCGTCCATGGACTTCAGAGAAAAGGATTTTACGGTGAGTACAAAAAATCCTATTTTCTCTTATCGTCCATGGACGGACACAGCTCCTTAAATCTTGACAAGTGGGACGTCCCCAAGCAGTGTCAAAAAACGAGGGGTGGGAAATATATATCAGTAAAAACCATTTTTAACTTCACCCCAAAACAAGCAGAGCTCCTCAACGGAGGAGGTGCAACTTTAAACAGCCGCCGGCAAAAACTAGCGGCTGAAAAAAACATCATAAGATGCACTCACAGCAACCATGTAAATTCTGGAAAAAGCGTGAACGGACGAGCAAATCGCCGCCTCGCACACCTGTGAGACCGACGCATGATGTCGAAAAAAAAAAAAAAAAAAAACAGGAAGCACCAATTGCCCTGGTCGAAAGTGCCGTGACCGGAAAGGGGGGCCCGCCCCTTAGGAGCATAGGCCTGTATGACGGCCTGCCTGATCCACCGAGAAATGGTGGACGACGAGACCGCCAGGCCCTTTTGTGGACCAGACACCGACACAAAAGAGAGTCAGAAGCTCCGAAATGGAGCTGTAGTAGGCTGGTATACCTGCAAAGCGCGTACCACGCCTAAAGTATGAAAGGCCGAAACCTCCTTCGGAAGAAGGGAAGGTCGCGGGCGCACCATCACCTAATCCTTATGGGGGATCAAGCATGGCGGCTTGCAAGACAAGACCGCCAACTCAGAAACCCCTCTAACAGAGGTAAAGGCCACTAATGGGGCCACCCTCTGAGATAGTGTCAAGAGAAAATCTCTCTGATGTTTCCAAAAGGAAGGTTCCTGAAGAACCGAGAGCACCAGAGTCAAAACTCATGGGGGAAGAGATGGGCCAAGAGGGGAAAGTATATGACAAACCCCTTGCACACAAAAAAGGGGACCCACCAGGGAACGGGCCGCAAAAAGGCCACTAAAAGAACACAGCCAAGGCTGAAATCTGCCCCCAAACGGTGCTTTAAGCATTTTTTAGATCCAATCCAAGCTTTAAAAACAGCAGGACCCTGGACACCGAGAGTACGCCCGTGGACGTCACTCCATCCCTTCGCACCAAGAGAGGTACGACGGTAGATCCTCCGGAAGAAGACTACGGTGCCCTGTTGAGATGACCGAGTCAGACAGACCCTGGTCACCTAAAGTCTGGCTTCCAATAACCATGTTGAGCAAGTCAGTGACTGTACAACAGGAGGAAGTATGGGACCTTGAGACAGGAACCTCCTGCCCTGGCAATCGCCAGGGTGCCTCCGCTACCAGGCGCCCGATATCAGCGTACCAAGGACGCCGAGGTCAATCTGGAGCGATTAGAATCATCGGGATCTCCTCAGCATCCACTCTGTGGAGCAGCCGAGGAAGCAACTACCATGGAGGAATGGCAAAAAATTACCGATACAGACAACACAGGGCCACCAGTGCGACTGACGCGTCTGTACAAGATCACTAGACCTGGCCACTAACTTTGACACCCTTGCGGCGGAGACAAGCTGCCAGGAGATCCATGCCATGTGAGGCTCACCTCCTGCAAGGGAGCCGAAACACCCCAAGCACAAAGACCAGTCGCCCTGGTCCAGCATCTGGCGACTCCAGTAGTCCGCCTGCCGGCATACCTGATGGTAGACTGAAGCCACGGCCGTGGCGTTGTCCGGCTGAAACCAGATCGGTCGACCACAAGGAGAAGCATAGCCTGATCGCCTAAAATAGTAGGACAATGAACAGTAGACAGCACCTGGTATTCCCAGGTGGTCTCCCACCAGGCACTAGCCAGGCCCGACCCTGGGTAGCTACCGAGACCAGACACATTCAAGGAGGTGTGGTCATAGGTCCACACAAGTCCAGCGACTTAGGGCCGACTGGACCCCCCAGTTTTGTGAACCTCCAGGTTCACAACCCGTGAGCTGGCATCTGTCGTAAACACCGACCACTGGAAGGAAGGAACAACTTCCCGGACCGAAGAGTCGGGAATCTCTGTCACCAACTCAGAGAGACTCTGACTAGGTGGCGCACAGGAATCTAATGATTTCAGAGACAACCTGGACAGTAGTTCCCCTGGAAAACCAGGGTGTGGAACTGGGCATACAGTACCACCTTGAAGGAGGCTACCCACAGACCCCGAACCAGCAGGCGCCCGGAGAGAAGACCGATTGCGTGATGCCAATACCTTCACCGCAGACTGAAGAGTCTGCAATTTCTCCAGGGGAAGAAGGACCTTTGCCACTGAGGAGTCTGGATCAACACTAGATACTCCAACGCTGAGTCGGAACCTAGCATGCCCATGATTTGAACCCTGGGTCGCACACATGGAGGGCATGCTTGCTGCCACTGAGCTACACTTTCTGGCCTAAACGTTTAACATCCACCCGAATCTTCGGAGGGTCTGAATGGGAATAACCCATCCACTAAGTCGGAGACAGAAGCTGCTCTCAGAAGAAAGTCGTCCAAGTAGCCAATGAGGCAAAGCCTCGCTGTCCCAACAAAATTCAAATAAGTGCGAGCTCCTAGCTGAAAACCCATGGTGCTGACGCCAGATCAAAAGGGAGGGCCACAGGCTGACAGAGACCCTTCTCTCATCACGAAGCACAGAAAAAAACACTGACATGTGCAAAAAACGGGACATGCATGTATGCGTCCCTGATGTCCGAGGACGTCAGGACATCCCCCAGATGAAGCGCAGCTACCACCGAACAAATGGATTCCATGCGGAACTACCCGACGTTCACAAAGGTATTTAGGGCCTGAGGCCCATAGAAAACCCCAAAACTCTCGTCCTGCAGGAAAGGTAAAATTACCTCGCAGCTTAGCAAATCCCACGCTGCCCAAGGCAGACCGACGGGCCGGGAGAGGAAGACACAAGGACAGAACTTTGTTCTGTGGATAGGAGGAAACCCTATCTAGTACTCCGAAGAGACCACCTCGCAGACCCACTAGTCGGAGAGCAGGGAGGTTTCACTGAATTGTGAACCTGCAAGCCGCCCCTCCCACCTAGAGACAGGGAGGGAAGGCTATATACATTGGCAGGATTTGGGTGCCGGCGTGATCGGCTTATGCACCCAGAGACAGATTAGTCCCCCAGCTGGGCCTTTGACGGCCTGGGAGGGTTGCCCCTAAATAATACACACACATAGGGTGTATGTATATTATGTAGGTGTATACACACATGTCTTTAGAGGAAACCGGAGTACCCGGAGGAAACCCACGCAGACACAGGGAGCGACAATGCAAGCTACAGGCAGATTGGCGTCAGTGTGCGGATTCGAACCAATGACTCTTTTGCTGCCAAGTAATGGAGTTAAGCACTACACCACCGTGTGCATAAAACCATTCTGAGCCTAGATTCACACTGCTGCGAATTCAAAATCGCGGTAAAAAACGCAATTTAATGTAAATTGCGGCCCGAAATCGCAAAAAGTAGTACAGGAACTACTCTTTGAAATCGCAGATGCGGCGTCGCACTGATTAGGACAGTGCCATTGCCGACAATTGCCACCGATTTGAGATGCGATTTGACATGTCAAATCGCATCTCAAATCATTCCAAATCGTACCCAGTGTGAACCAGGGCTGAAACAGACACCCTGGATAACAAGGGCGCAGCATTCAATGAAGCATCACAGACCTATATGAGGCCCTGGACCAGCTGGTCCGCTAGGCTAATAACCTCAGGAGAGAGTCGGTGCTCCTCCACTGTCTGGTGCAAAATGCTCACTCTGTGAGTTGTATACAGCACTAGGGGTCAGGACTACTCCAGGATGGCCGCCGAGCGTTCAGAACGCGGCCACAGGAAAATGGCCGGCACAATGTAAGCTGCGCCATAGCGCGGCTACGACAAAATGGGCGCCAATGGGAGTTTTCAATGTAATTGAAAAACCTCCCAAAAAATGGCGCCAGCGTCGACTGAGACCCCAGTGTAGTGGCCACAATAGGCCCGCAAGCCAGACCCCAGCATGGTAAACATGGAACGGGTCAGTACTTCGGATCTTCTATCAGTCAGATCCATACAAGTGGGGGTTCCCGCCCGGCGGTGAGGGACTACAAAAGCCCTCAGCGGCTTTTCTCATTCCGCATCTCAGAAATTATCAAAGAAGGGCACAGAAGGAAAAAACCTACACAGCGGTCTGATTTGTGTGATCCAAAAAAGACCGAGCCCTCGGCGGAAACCCAGCTGCACTATGCAGCTTAGGAGAGTCCCTTGCAGCAGTAAAAAGCGCACCCATAAATGCCTTATTCTGCCTTTTTTTTTTAACTAGGTACCTAGTCCATGGCTCCATCACAGAGCATTCCCCAGGGGATAACGGGGGAAGGGGGCACTCTTTTACCATCCGCCCGCAGTCCACCCCCACCCTGGCACAAACTGTGTCCAGGACTAACAATAAAAACTCTGTGGGAATCCCAGGTGCTAACACCTGCTGCCACCACCAGCATGTGGGGAAGGACCCAGATACTGACTCCAATATTTACATAGTGTGTATTATAATATGCACACCTGTCCATACAAATAGACAAAAGCTCCTAGAGCCCAATTCAGGGCCTCTCACCCACTTGCTGCGCTGACCAGGGGTAACCAGGGGACTCCCTCAGGAGGAGACTGCCCAGCGCTGCCTGTGAGGAAAAGAACCGTGAGGTAACTTTTGCAGGGACCTGTGTTTAAACAGGAAAAGCCTCCGAGGGCTGTTTTATGTAAGGATAAGACACAGATACAGCATAAAAAGCAAAACCGTTACAGGTGTCACCAATCAGTCAGCGTCTGCTGAAGTATAATCATAAACATCTGTGCTCATCACAGGGCTTTTTACCTCACAGGAAAGCCCAATACAAAAAAGAAAAAACACAGGCCAGATAACACAGTCCCCTCAGGAAGGCCCCTCCCCCCTGACAGCGGCAATGTTAGCAATGCAGCAAGGGAAAGGAGCAGGGAAGGGAGAAGGGACCCCCGAACCCCAGGAATGCCCAGCCGTACCAACCCACCGAAGCAGGAGGGACTGTACTTACCCGTCCAAGCGAGGACTCGCTGACGCATTCCTGACAGAACTACAACCGAAATGGAGGTAGCTGTCGGCCCGGTCCACTGTGAGTGAGACAACACCACAGCCCAGTCATATGTGGACCTCGGAGCAAAGCTCACCGGCCACCCCAGGAGTCATGGGGTATGGCGTGGCAGACCAAGCCTCTTTGCAAAGGTGTGCCCACGCTTGCTGGTCGGACTGAGTAGACTACAAGGATCTATATTATCCAGCCTGTCTCTCAGCCGACAGTTGAAAGAAGATTCTTCAAGAAAAAGTAAAGTAAAATAAAATAAAATAAAATTTCTCCTCAGGGCGCTGGGCCCAAAGGGAGCCATACGTCCTTCTCCTTTGCTAGGCAGAACGAAACTGAGGCTGCATGCTGCAGTGAGGAGGGTTATGTCTGGAGGGACCGCCCCCTGGGCGGGGCTGTTCAACTCTGTTAATGTAACATCTATTTAACATGTTTCTGCCTAGTCCTCTCCTGTAAACAGGGAACATAACCCACTTGTCAAGATTTAAGGAGCTGTGTCCGTCCATGGACGATAAGAGAAAATGTGTTTGTGCAATTGTCATTCAAAGTGACGGCGCTAAAAGCTGAAAATTGGACAAGGGGATAAAAGTGCCCAGTAGGCAAGTGGTTAAAAAAAATGTCACAACACGGAATGTTTAAAATAAACCTATACAGAATGAGATACAAGCACACCTGCCCCTGAAAATGCTAATTTTGTGGCCGCAGTGTTTTCTGAGTCACAACAAGCACACAACCATTAAAGCCAGGAAATAGTCAGAAATCCAGTTTTTTTTTTTGGGACTCTTGCAGAAAGAGGGGTTTCAGATTCCCTTAATCTCATACCAGTAAAAGTTTTTTTTTTTTTTATAGAATGGTTAAAATTCAAAACCAAATCAAGTTTCTATTTCTGGCTATTTGATGGGTGGTTAAAATTCAAAACCAAATCAAGTTTCTATTTCTGGCTATTTGATGGGTATCAAACAAAAATGAGAGGAAATTTCAACAGGGACACCAGTGTATTTCAAACCTGATGGGATGCCACATTCATATAGATATTTTACGTTCATACAAAAAACAAACCTGTCTGAAATCGTCCTCGATGTCCTGCAGCCACAGTAAACTTGTAACCCCACTCTGTAAAGCTCATATCAGATGTAAACCGATAGAATAAGGTATCTCCTGTAATTCAGAAAAAAGCAGTGCATTATAAAACACCAAGCAAAAAAAATAAATAAATGATAGACGTTACCCAAAACAAATGTCATGCTTGCCTTACGTGAAAGAACTAAGAACATTCAGTAACTTTGCTATTTTACTTATTATGGAGTATTCTGGAAACACTGCAGCATTTCAGCTGTTATTAGAATTATAAGCCATGCTATTAGAAAATAAGCCACCATCTGAGGCTGTAGACGTATTGATGCTACATAGTTGGTGGTCATGCCCTGAAGCTCCAAGGCTCTGAACTGGGGCTTATTCTTTAATGCGCACAGTTTAAAATTGTAACCTGCACCAATGCCCTTCTAAAGCTCCATTTAAATAAAATAATTCATGAAATTCAAAGCAACAAGGATTGGATTTATATTTAATGCCACAAAATAAATCATAGCCTATGGTTAGCCCACGCATAACCTAATCAAAGAGCTCTGAGCTTATAACCTTCTGGCACAGGGGGGATTCCTCCTCCTATCTCTAGGACAGTGGTTCTTAACCTTGTTGGAGGTACTGAACCCCACCAGTTTCATATGCGCATTCACGAACCCTTTTAATTGGAAAAATAAAATATGATTTTGCGTGTGAAGGGCACAGTGGCTGCGTGCGATGGCCACAGTGGCTGCGTGTGATGGCATAGTGGCTGCGTGCGATAATATATATATATATATATATATATATATATATATATATATATATATATATATATATATATATATATATATATATATATATATATATATATATAGTCAGAGAAGGCTCATTTAAAATAACACAAAAACATTTTTTTTATCTGCCATTTTATAATTATAAAGTGCTGGTCACCTCACCTCAGTCAGCCTCCTCCCCTCCTCCCCAATCCAGCCATTTAATTATATGCTCTTAACAGGTTCTACTTACTTTTAAACAAGTTCAGTAGTCTTTTTTTTAGCACACTGTCTGCTAGGTTCAAATTCCACTAGTCAGGCAGGCTCCTCGAGACTAGTCCTTGCCTCTCTAGCTCGTCACAGGCAGCGCCAACACACAGCTCTCTGCGCAGCGCTCCGAGTCCCCCCCCTTCCGGCCGTGAGTGGAGTGACGTCATGCCGCTGGAAGGGACCAAGAGACTCCTTCATAGGGGGAGTAAACAGGCTGCAGCAGACAGGAAAGGGAGCCGGGAGGTGACGGTCCCGGATGCAGGAGTGCACTCGGCACACAATTTGTACAGTGCCGCTGGCCACAGCAGCCGTGGCAGAGCTTCACCTGCGGCTGCGCCCCCCCTCCTATATGAAATGGTATCGCCCAGGGCACCCGTCCGCCCCTGCCTTGTACCGGTGGCCCTGTGTGACCTCCGCTGAACCCCCGAGACTCACTCACCGAACCCCTGGGGTTCCATCAAACCCAGGTTAAGAACCACTGCTCTAGGATAACTGGACTTGGATAGTCTTTATCACTCTTAAATCTCTCTACCGTTTTATTCTTTACTTCTTATAGGTAATGCAGATACAATTATTTATCATGAAGAAGCTACCTAAAGAGCAGGTCCAGCCTCCTTCAGAAAAAAAAAAAAGTCAGCAGCTACAAATACTGCAACTGCTGACTTTTAATATTAGGACACTTACCTGTCCAGGGATCCCATGATGTTGACACCCAGGGCGATTTTTCCATCAGCTCTCGTGTGCTGCCTCCGCCACCATTGCTTGTAAGGTAAACCGGCAGTGAAGCCTTGTTCCCTAGTGCGCTGAGCTTTGTGAAAGGCCCAGGACGGGGGAAGAAGGAGGGGGTGCTGAACTTCCGGGTGATCAACACAGAAGTGGAAGCTGGTACCTGTCAAAAAACATTTCCCCAGTGTACCAGAAAGGTACTGCCCTGTTGCAGCATTTCTGGTCTTATTTTCATATCTTAGAAATTTTCTATCATAATTATGTAAATCCTTTGATTTTCAATGACCTGCTTGAGTATATGATATAGCTATGTTTACTTTGCGAACAGGTAAAACACATCTGTAGTCATACTCACCAGGGAGTTCAAAGTCTATCCACCTTTTAGGTAGGCCACTAAATCTGTGAAGGTCTTGTTTAAAATCAGGGGAGCTTGAGATAACCAACTCATCACAGCCCTCCTCCGTGTTACACATTGGATCAAATTTGATTGACAGGTAAATTGCACCAGGGATGTGGACTTTGTCCTGAAGAACAAGGATACACAATAATGACCAATAAGGAAAACATTAAAACAAGCACATACTTATTCACTTTTAAGCTGCCATCAATGGCCTCAAAAACTACTGGTGGAGCAAAGCAAGAAATTGCTGCAGGGAAATGTGTGAGATTGCTGCAAAAAAGTTGCAATTTCTGACAAATGATGTATTATATTGCAGACCGTAGTTTGTATATTGTAGTTTAAGTCCTGCGCCACGTACTGCTTGGCATACTAATGCACACAAATTGAGACATTTCTGGAAAATAGCATAAATAGGGATTTTTCTTTGTGGACACAGATTGTGAATCGATGTGTTGTTGCATAAGTAATTTTGTCGCAAGCTACACTATTTTAAAGTCAAGTTGGTGATCGTTTGTGAGGAAGCACAGATAATGTGTCACAAACCTGAGCAATTCAGGTAGAACTAGGAAAACCGTACATGAGCATAGATAGCTGCTGTAAAAAGTACATATTAACCCTGCTAGAAGGTTTCAGAGATATAGGTAGCAGAGTAATATGCAAAACTTAAATTTCCTGCAAGTCAACCTTGACTAACTGACCTGTTCCTGCATATTGTTATGGTTCATTTAAAGAACACATCATGGAAGTAAAGTGGGGGGTTGACATTGATGACCTTTTTAAAAATGCTAGTTGCTATGTGGTCTGTGGATTCAAAACGTTTTAAGTCAATGACAAGCATGCGGGACAGGAAGTCAGAACTATTGATATGCATACTAGTTTAGTTCCGGTTTCCATAACTAAAAGTAGGAATTTCAATGTACCTGTACAGTGCAGGGCACATGGACTGATTCTCTGACCACAGTTATATGCCACAACCTATAGGTAGACACTGGCAAAAGCTCTGCAGTGAACGAAGTCCTTAGTGTGCCCATGCAACACTGGCCCCCTTGATCTTGATATGGAGAAGAATGGCATATCAAGGCTCCGCACCAAGACTGAGGGTTGTAGGTCAGGTAGGCCTGTGTAGAAAACGAGTCTATGTAATGGAGCAAGCCTCCACGCATAGTGACGTGAAAAGTGCCAGTGACCAGGAGTAAAGAAAAAAGGCACTGCCTTTCCCATAGGGGTCTGCCAGTAGAACTGAGAAAAAGGGCGTCAGTGGCAGCACGATTATGAACATTGCGTCAGCAATAGACAAATGCTGTGCTGAAGAGGAAGTACTATAAATAAAACCCAGACCTAGATATTCTGAGCAGCACAAGGTCAGGGGAGAAGCTTGGGAAGGTTGTGGTGTCCACTGTAGGGGAAAGTGAAAGCATTAGTGTCAGGGGCTCAGAAACTTTTTTTTTTTTTAATAAAAAGGTCTCCAAGGCAACATGGTACATGTGACAGGATTTGCTTACAGGTCGAATTCTACCAATTTAACATGTAAAAGCTACATTGACGTATACAGGGATGCATAGAACAATATCATTGTATTGCAGTTGCTTTTAAAATTAGAAGATCTCTCATATGAGAGATTACCAGTAGGTCTATAGAAGAGCTGGCAGAAGTCACTTTGCTGCAGTTGACATGGTGAAAAGTCTAGAGGATACCAACCAGGAGGCTGGTTACTACAGTAGATAAATATTCTTGTGAGTATAATTGGCGATGCACTATTGAACAGATCTGGGTAACTGCAGGATTTAAAAAAAACTTGAAATCCTCTATGAGAGGGGAGGAGATAATTACCCCTTGTGATTGTAAGCTGCAAGGAGGTGTAAGAAACAGTCTGCCTTGTGAAGCAGCAATTCGTAACGTGCAACATAAAAAAAAAAATGAATAAAAACAACAGAGAAAGGACAGCATTAGAACTTCTTGGTGTACCTCTCCAAAGAACAGAGTGAATTAAAAGGTCAGGACATCTTTGCCTAATAAGCAGCAAATGTTATTAGACATTCTCCTCTTCCCCTTTTTTGTTAAGGGGTGGGGCAACTTTTACTGCAAAGGTGGATTCCAAGCAAGTCTGGTGGGCTTTAGCTGTGAGGCGTCTGCAATGGGGACCTGCAGTATATGACGACTCCCTGAGGTGACAGATAGTACTCGCATGGTAGCTGAGGCGAGATTGTGAATAATAGGGTAGGAACCCCTTTACCTCAGTAACTGCCTCAAAGTATTCTTCAAAGGAGTTTCCAAAGGGCATGCACAAAAGGCACTTTTCACAACGGTGTTCTGCCAACATAAGATTTTCAACACATGCACAGAAAGTAATGCTATTCTGGGGATCTGATGAATCACATTCTCAATTGCATCTACACAGAGAAGCAGTGCTAAGGTGCTAGCGTTGTCATCTTGCAGTAAGATTAGAAACATCTGTAATGGGAGAAAGTTCACTACCGAGTTCTCTAGTCCACTCTGCCATGGTCTGGGTAATCAACAAAATAGCAACAACTGTTGGCAGAGCTAACTCACTAAACGCCTATTAACAGATCCACTAAAAGGAGAAATAGCATCAATTAAATCAGTAGATTTGTTTACCTTATATACTCATGACTGTCTCTTGTTGGTTTGTTTTTTATAAGAAATATGTTATGCTTACCTGCTCTGTGCAATGGTTTTGCACAGAGCAGCCCCAATCCTCCTCTGCTCAGGTCCCCCACCATCGCTCCTGGCTCCTCCTTTTCTCCAGGTGCCCCCACAGCAAGCCGGCACTCATCGTCCCGAGCTCCACATGAAATTTGTCACTACTGATTATTGCTAAGGAAGTGTATGTGTAACTGGCCTATGCAAATATTAACGGTTTGGTAAATGTAGCATCATTGTTTTTCCTATAAAGGTTAAATGTATGCAACATTATGTGTTATAAGTTCTCTGTAACTCTTCATTTTTAAGGCTCCATTCACACTTGTACGAATCCAAAGTAGCTTGACTTTACTTTGAAGTGCAAATTTGGATGGGTATGACTTGGATGCGACTAAAGATAATGGACAACTGTTGCACTGTATAACATTCAGGTAAGACTTTCAAGCAACTTTTGAGGGTTCGCATTAAAGTCTACAGCCCTCAAGTTGCATGAAAGTTGGGCTATATGTAGTGCTACGTGTAAGTGAAAAATGAAAAAACACACCAAAAATGTATACTCAGAGTATAACTATAACATAATAATGTTTAGTCCACATGAAAACAATCAGTCCATGTAGAAATTCAATGCGGTAAATTGTCCATCGTGTGTGGATAACATATTAAAAATGTCATGAGATTGAATAAACCATCCCAACGATAATCTTCAGATGAAGTCCTTCTTGGAACGAAACGTGTCTGCCAGGTACACCGCTCCCCATATTGCTTTTATGGATTTTTAAACTGTGATCACCCTTTTAACTTGTATGTTGGTTTTTATCATTAAAACCTTCTTTTGTTGACCTGCAGCATCGGAGCCCCCACCAATGGTTGTTGCTTGCCTGAACCAAGTTGCTTTCAGATGGTTGGTGGATCTCCACGTTTTTTCCAACTGCTCCATGGTTTTGACACTTCAATTGGAGTCACCTCCGGCAGAGGAACATGGGGGCCTATTGACCTTACCTCGAGTTGACATCTTCTGGACACCAGGGTGGTGCACCCCACTTCTTCTTGGATCCTCATTGACAGTCCAGTTGCACAGTTGGTTGGATACCTTAACTACTTTACAACCGCGCCTATTCTGCCACTTCTCTCCTTCATGTAAAAATCACATTTTTTTGCTAGAAAATTAATCAGAACCCCCAAACATTATATACATTTTTTTTAGCAGACATCCTAGGGAATAAAATGGCAGTCATTGCAACTTTTTTTCTCGCACGGTATTTGCGCAATAATTTTTCAAACACCTTTTTTTGGGGAAAAGAAACGGTTTCATGAATTAAAAAACAACAAAACAGTAAAGTTAGCCCAATTTTTTTGTATAATGTGAAAGACGATGTTAGGCCGAGTAAATAGATACCCAACATGTCACGCTTTAAAATTGCGCACACATTAATGGAATGGCGCCCAACTCCGGTACTTAAAAATCTCCATAGGCGACGCTTTAATTTTTTTTACAGGTTACTATTTTCGAGTTACAGAGGAGATCTAGTGCTAGAATTGTTGCACACGCTCTAACGCATGCGCCGATACCTCACACGTGGGGTTCGAGAGGCGTTTACATATGTGGGCGGGACTTGCATGCGTGTTCGCTTCTGCGCGCGAGCTACCGAAGACAAAAGTTTTTTTTTACTTTATTTTTAAATTTTTACACTTTTATTTTTATTTGATCACTTTTATTCCTATTACAAGTAATGTAAACATCCCTTGTAATAGGAATCAGTGTGACCGGTCCTCTTTATGGAGAGATGTGGGGTCAATAAGACCCCACATGTCTCCTCCAGGCTCACAAGCATGAAATCGGTGAAAAAACATTCACCGATCTTCACACCGACAGCCGCGATTGCGGCTTTGTTTACTTCCGGGTACCGGGCGTGACGTCATAACGTCGCGCCCGGGCATCCGACGGTCAGAGATGACTGGTGACCATCTGGTCACCAGTCATCTCTATGCTTCCCAACCAGTGCCGACCGATTCACTCTCCGGGCCCCCGATGGCACGGAAGAGCTCGGAGAAGCACCGGATGGCGGCAGGAGGGGGGGGGGCGTCCCCTCCCGCTGCTTATAAAAATGATCAAGCGGCAGAACTGCCGCTTTGATAGTTTTTATTGTGCACAGAATCGCCGGCTGAAGACGGTGATATCTGAATGATGCCTGTAGCTGCACCCATCATTTAGATATCACCGCACAAAGTCGAGGACGTATTTTGTCTATGGGGCGGTTGTAAAGTGGTTAAGCTCGATTGACCTGTTGACGTACGACAGTCGGGTCCAACGGTTCCGGTAAGCACAGTCTCAATTACATCTCTCATCTGAAGATTATCGTTGAGATGGTTTATTCAATCTAATGACTTCTTTAATATGTTATCCACACACGATGGACAATTTATCACATTGAATTTCTACATGGACTGAACATTATTATGTTATAGTTATACTCTGTTGAGTATAGATCATTTGGTGTTTTTTTCATATTTCACTTACACGTAGCGCTACACATTCACCCACACTCCTTTTTTAATTTTGTCGCATTCTAGTGCAGCTGCTACACCCCTCCCTCCCTTCTAGGGTTTTTGTTTTTTGTTCTGGGATAGCGCAATATTTTTCACATCCACAAAGTAGTGCACAAACTATTTGGAAGTCGCTGCAAATTTAGGTCACACATTTATGAATGGTTATCATTGAAAAACATGGGGTACGACTTGTCTTCCTACTTTGATGTTCAAAGTCGGATGACAAGTGTGAATGGATGGACACTTGCACCAATTAAAAAAAAAAAGTTGGATTAGCAACATTTTTACATATAGGAAGGATATAAGGAAGCCTCCTGTTCAAAATCTTTAATCATACTACAAATCCAGCGAAGATGTAAGAACTGCCCTACAGGAATTTCTTTAAGCACCCTTTGGCATTAGCGGCCACACAAGAGGCAA
Organism: Rana temporaria; assembly: GCF_905171775.1. NCBI lineage: Eukaryota > Metazoa > Chordata > Amphibia > Anura > Ranidae > Rana > Rana temporaria. The sequence continues at coordinate 242,866,271 of NC_053490.1, read as the reverse complement.
AGTGGCACTAGTTTTAGCGGGGCTTTTCAGCTGATAGCAGGATGCTCTTAACCTCTGCTAGCAGTCAAAGGGTTAATAGTGCCTGTGTAGCGCCGCTGCTGAAGCGATGTGCAATGGTTTCTATTCATTTCAATGCGCAGGGGCGGTGGAGAAGTTGTGTATACATCGCTCCTCGACCACCCAAAAGATGCTGCTTGCAGGACTTTTAACGTCCTGCCAGCACAGCGCCAGTGTGAAAGCACTCAGGCTTTCACATTGGGGTGGCAGAGGAGGCATTTTTCAGGTGCTTTACAGATGCTATTTTTAGACCTTTAGTGCCTGAAAAATGCCTCAGTGTGAAAGGGGTCTTATGGTATGCAGAGCATGACTAGCTTGGGCTTGCAAAAGGCTTCTGCCTGCCAACGGCTTCCTATACAAACAGGTAAATACCCAATCTAATTCACCAATCAACTGAACATCCAAAAAGGAAACTTCTTTACCATACATCATGACCATCGTTGTTCCGTTTTTTTTATGGTGGTGAGCGCACGAAGACTGTGATTAGATAAGTCACAGGAAGCACCTCCATGGTTACAGAGAACAGAATTAGAATTAAAATTAGACTTGGCAAACTTAACATTAATAAATCACCAGGACCAGATGGCTTGCACCCGAGGGTACTTGGGGAACTCAGTCAAGAAATTGCCAGACCATTGTTCCTAATTTTTGCTGACAGTCTATTGACTGGAATGGTACTAACCGATTCGAGAAAAGCCAATGTAGCACCAATATTTAAAAAGGGCCCAAAATGCATACCTGGGAATTACAGACCAGTTAGCCTAACATCAATAGTATGTAAGCTCTTGGAAGGGATAATAAGGGACTATATACAAGATTTTAGTAATGAGAACGGTATCATTAGTAGTAATCAGCATGGATTTATGAAGAATCGTTCTTGCCAAACCAATCTATTAACCTTCCATGAGGAGGTGAGTTACCATCTAGATAAAGGAAGGCCCATAGATGTGGTGTATCTGGATTTTGCAAAAGCATTTGACACAGTTCCCCATAAACGTTAACTGTACAAAATGAGGTCCGTTGGAATGGACCATAGGGCGAGTACATGGATTGAAAACTGTCTACAAGGGCGAGTTCAAAGGGTGGTGATAAATGGGGAGTACTCAGAATGGTCAGGGGTGGGTAGTGGGGTCCCCCAGGGTTCTGTGCTCCAATCCTATTTAATTTGTTCATAAACTACCTGGAGGAAGGAGTGAACAGTGCAATCTCCATTTGCGGACGATACTAAGCCAAGCAGGGCAATAACTTCTCCGCAGGATGTGGAAACCTTGCAAAAAGATCTGAACAAATTAATGGGGTGGGCAACTACATGGCAAATGAGGTTCAATGTAGAAAATTGTAAAATAGAGCATTTGGGTAGCAAAAATATGAATGCAATCTATACACTGGGGGGGGGGGGGGGGGGTGGAGAACCTCTGGGGGAATCTAGGATGGAAAAGGACATGGGGGCGCTCCTAGTAGACGATGAGCTCAGCAATGGCATGCAATGCCAAGCTGCTGCTAATAAAGCAAACAGAATATTGGCATGAATTAAAAAGGGGATCAACTCCAGAGAAAAAAATTATTCCTCCGCTCTTCAAGACTCTGGTCCGGCCACACCTAGAGTATGCAGTCCAGTTCTGGGAACCAGTCCTGCGGAAGGATGAATTGAAATTAAAAACGGAGAGTGTACAAAGAAGGGCAACAAAGCGAATAAAGGGTCTGGAGGATATTAGTTATGAGGAAAGGTTTTTGAGCACTGAACCTATTCTCTCTGGAGAAGAGACGCTTGAGAGGGGATATGATTTCAATCTACAAATACCGTACTGGTGACCCCACAATAGGGATAAAAAACAAAATTCACAGAAGGGAGTTTAACAAGACACGCGGCCACTCATTAAAATGAGAAGAAAAGAGGTTTAACCTTAAACTACATAGAGGGTTCTTTACTGTAAAAGCGGGAAGGATGTGGAATTCCCTTCCACATGCAGTGGTCTCAACGGGGGCATCAATAGTTTAAATAAACTATTAGATAAGCACCCGAACGATCACAACATACAGGGATATACAAGGTAATACTGACATATAATCACACACATTAGGTTGGACTAGATGGTCTTTTTTCAGCCTCACCTACTATGTAACTATGTAGATAAAGTAAGAGACCCTTTAGTTCCCTAGATGGTAACATGGGATTCTTAGAGAAATCCTGGAGTCAAATCAGGATCTTATCTTCCCTTCAATTAACTTGGCAATCCTAGAGGTTCACACACATTTGGAACACACAAATATGCAACTTTGGAAATGTATCTTTGAATGAACAAAGTATAATACCAACACCTTTATATTATTGGGTTCTCATCATATATTTTTAGGATTAGCATGAACATGCATTGGTGTGATGCAGTGCCATTCTGGTGGGTATGCATTGCTAGGGTGTGTTGTACTACGCTGCATTACAAAAAAAATAGTACAAGCACTGTTTTGGTTCATTAAAGCGGAGTTCCACCCGTTTTTTTCGTTTATTAAAAGTCAGCAGCTACAAAAAGCACAGCTACGGACTTTTAATAATCAGACACTCACCTGTCCAAAGTCCAGCGATGCGGCCGCCTGAAGCCTCGCTCCACTCCCCCTCCTCTCCTCTACGCCAATATAGCAACTTTGGGCACCCGGCCATGACAGCTTACAGCTTCACGGCTGGGCATGCCCTACGCATGTCGCCCTGCATGCTGCTATTGGACATCCAATCTTCTGGGACCTGTGTTGGGTCCCAGAAGATCGATGGCAGGGAGAGGAAGCCTAGGGCGAGAAGAAGTTAATTGGAAATAAATTCAGTTGTCTATATCTCTGGATATACCGATTGTGACATGCAGCTTTTGCAAACACGGACCTTGCACAATTGTACACTGTAGTATGTCTGTATGAACAAGGCCTAAATATAGGAATACTTCAGGAAAAAAAGATTCCACAGTTCATTTTTAGTAGGTTATGATGGATTGCATTACCTCAAAGATTGTGTTGTTGTTGTAAGGATGTTTAGATTCCCGTACTTGTACTGCTGTTCCTGGTTCTTCCATAAACTGACAGGCAGTAACTGCTACTGTTCCAAGCATAATTCCACTACAGCCTCCCAACACCTTCTGTAAAATCTGCAACACAAGTATATTTTTCAGGTGAATAATTAAAATCGGATATCTGATTGAATACTCCACCAAATTTATAAAGAACCATGACTTAATATAATACATTGTATAATACAATAAACAAACAATCATGTGTGAACTGTAGTGCTACACTGTCAAAAATGTTATTTTATTTTTTTAACATTAGATTGATGCTTATTTTGCCAAGGGGAATCGGGTAGTTTTTTTAAAATCGAAGCAGTACTTACCATTTTAGAGAGCGATCTTCTCCGCCGCTTCCGGGTATGGTCTTCGGGACTGGGCGTTCCTATTTGATTGACAGGCTTCCGACGGTCGCATACATCGCGTCACGAGTAGCCGAAAGAAGCCGAACGTCAGTGCGGCTCTATGCGGCGCCTGCGCACCGACGTTCGGCTACTTTTGGAAAACCGTGACGCGATGTATGCGACCGTCTGAAGCCTGTCAATCAAGTAGGAACGCCCAGTCCTGCAGCCCATACCCGGAAACGGCGGAGAAGATGCATCTCTAAAACGGTAAGTACTGCTTCGATTGTAAAAAAAAACACCCGATTCCCCTTGACAAAACGAGCCTCAATCTAATATATATAAAAAAAAAAGGTTTTTGGGTGAACCTCCACTTTAACAACAAGAACAAAAATGTAATATATTGCCATTCCTTATATGTACTAGACGCAATATAAAAATAGCATTCAATCTTTTTTCCTTATTTGCATCCGATAATCCTGCCAACACCACACTGCCTGTCTCAGGGTGACAACATTTTCTGACTAATTATGAAGTATAGGCCTCTAGGAGTCATGCCTGTGATTGTCAGTGTCTTGCAATGTCTCATGGGACTTGTAGCTTCACCACAGCTGGAGGGCCAAGGTTGCCTACCCCTGTTTAAGTGATCCCTTCAGCAGCAGGTTCCCTGCACTACAGTCACCAGTTACATAAGAATGCACCGATAGGCAAATATATATTTAAAAGTCCAGAAAACAGTTAAATACATTTAGAATGTTTTCACACTGTATGAATAAAAGCATGTGTGAATTATTTTGATCAGTGATCATTTAATGCAGTAATTACAGCATGGAAGTGTTACATAGTTAGTCAGGGTGAAAAAAGACACAAGTCCATCCAGTTCAACCATATAAAAAAAATCTCTCCAAGTGCATAACTTTACATTTATCAACATTAAACCTCATCTGCCACATAGTCGCCCAATTAGACAGAACATTGAGGTTGGCTTGTACATTGATTGGAAGGCGGGACTCCTCCTGAGTCCAGCGCCCCTGGGCTGACTGGACACCCCAGACACCCCCCCAGCCGGAGAGGCTGGCATCCGCCGTGATCATTGTCCAATGACACGGCAGAAACTATTTCCCGGTACGGAGTACCGGAGATGTCAGCCACCACACTAGGGAGGACTTGGTCAGTCGACTCACCCGAATCTGGTAATCCAGAGACGAAGGAAGCTTGTTCCAACGTGACAGAATCTCCTTCTGTAACACTCGAGTGTGAAATTGGGCATACGGGACTGCCTTGAAAGAGGCCACCATCAGACCCAGCACTCTCATGCAAAAGCGAAGCGACGACCACTTCTGGGTCGTCAACCGCTGCACCGCAGATTGCAGAGTCTGCAATTTTTCCTCTGGGAGGAAAACTCTCGCCTCTGAGGAATCCAGGACCAACCTCAGCCGCTGAGCCGGTACCAGTACTGACCTTCTGGATATTCAGCAGCCAACCGAATTCTAGGAGGGTCTGACAGGTGATAGACACGTCCTCCTCTAACTCTGAGCTTGAGGAAGCTCTCAGAAGAAGGTCGTCCAGGTATCCCACGCTGCCGCAGCAGGGCCAGAATTGGGGCGAGCACCTTGGTAAAAACCTGTGGTGCCGAGGCCAGGCCGAACGGGAGGGCCACAAATTGAAAGTGGTCCTCTCCGATCGCAAGTCGCAGAAATCTCTGGTGTTTTGCACATATGGGGATATGCAGGTACGCGTCCTTGATATCCAAGGATGCTAGGAAATCCCCCTGATGGAGCGCTGCTATTACTGAGCGTATCGACTCCATCCTGAACTTTTGTACTTTGACAAAACAAGTGAGGGCCTTGAGGTCCAGGACTGGACAGACCCCATCCTTCTTGGGGACTACAAACAGATTGGAGTAAAACCCCTGAAAATGTTCCGGTGAGGGAACCGGCACAATCACTCCCCTGACCAGAAGATCCTGGACAGCCCCTGACAGATCCTTCAGGCAACACGGAGGAAGCCGGAGGTTGGAGGGAAAAAAATCTGTTTGGTGGACAAGAGAGAAACTATCTTGTACCCTGAGGAAACTGCTTCGCAAACCCAACGGTCGGAAAGAAGAGACCTCCACCGAGCCGCGATTTCGCAAAGCGGCCCCCCACCGAGATATAGGCGGGGGGCGAACCTTCATGCGGATGCAGGCTTGTTGGGCTTGTGGTACCAGGTGCGCTTTAGTCCTTCAGTGGACACCTGGGCACCTTGAAAACGTTTTCCTGCCGCACTTGGTGGGCAGTAAATGAGGGCCCTTGCCTACGGCGAGGCTCCTTACCCTTCCCAGACTGCGGGAGCAGAGTGCTCTTACCGCCTGTGGCATCCTTTATGATGTCATTTAGGGACGCCCCAAAAAGCCGTTCACCCTTAAAAGGGTAAGTCCACCAGGGACTTCTTAGAGGACTGGTCCGCAGACCAACACTTCAGCCACACAAGGCGGCGTAGTACCACCGTGTAGGCGGAGGCCCTGGAGAGCAAGGGAAGCGTATCCAGGGCTGACTCACAGACAAACTTTAGACCTTGCACTAACTGGTCAGCCAGGTCAACGCAGGTCTCAGAAGCATTCTGAGCCTCCAGCTCTTGCGCCAGGGACTTAGCCCGTTCGGTAAGTGTCTGCGACACCAGCCCCCCGGCCAAAACCGGTCTCACCGCCGACCCCACCACTGTGAATAAGGAGCGGGCCACAGCCTCAGCTCTCCTATCTGCGGGGTCCTTAAATGCAGGAGCCCCTTCCAAAGGCAATGTGGTAGCCGTGTTCAGCCTGGACACAGGGGGGTCCACTGACGGAGGAGATACCCTTTTGGGGAGGATTTCCAAAAAAAGTGGGCAACGGACCGCAAAGTACTTTGGTACAGCAAAAGCTTTCTGCAGCTGATCCCATTCCTTGTATAACAAGTCGTCCAGATACGGAACACAAGGAAACACTTTTGCGGGGTAGCTTGCGGAACCCAAAAGGGAACGGCATGTTTGATGCCTCCGCCAAATCCTCAAGTTTTAGAGTATCCCGCACCGCAGTGATAAGAGCTCCAACAAATTCCTTATCCTGCTTTGACCTTGAAGCAGAATCGTCCTCAATGTCCGCGTGGATTAGCCTGCATCATCTGACATGACAGAACCATGGTCAAAGCAGAAGCAGCACCTGATTCTGCATCAGAGACATCCCCAGAAGCAGGCTCAGGGAGGGGGCGATTTTTACCCCCCTTCTGGCCACTTGACGCTTCAATCCTGGCAACAAACGCCTCCAGGACTGCCGTCACAGCATCCAGCGAGGCCACAGGAGCAGGGGCACTAAGGGTTAACTCTGGCATGGTTGGGGATGAAGCCTCACATGAGGGCCCTGGTTGTTCAGACTCCCAGCTGTCCACCTAAAAAATGCCACCTTAGTACTGCAGACCCAAAAACGGGACCCACCGGTCACCCTCCTGGCTGATACCGAGAGCAGGGGACTCACCACCCAGAACCAGACTGTACCGTTGTGCAGAGCTGAGAGTGCTGCCTGTGCCGTGTTGTTTCCTCAGAAGAAAAAAAATGTGGTGTTCGCGCCGTTATTCTAGGCACTAGAGGCCAAAGCATTTCTAAAATGGCCGCCGACATGCAGAAAAACAGCATGCGGGCTACAAGAAAATGGCCGCCGACATAGAGCCGCGGCAAAATGTATACACACAGTGAAACACAGCAGACAGACACAGCACCTTACAGTAAAATAATACAGCACCAGTACAGCAAAAAATATAGTACCCCACAGCAGCACAGCCCCCCCCGGCAGTAGAAGAGCCCCCCCCAGGTGGACCCCCCACCTCACAGCCGCCACCCAGCAACAGGGAAGGAGGGAGAGGAAAAAGGGAGAGAGGAAAGCAGGGTGGACCCACAGTCGACCGGCCCAGGAATGCACCAGTCGAAATCACCCTGCCGCGGCAAGGGGATACTACTTACCCGTCCTGCGACCACCGGCTGGAGGCATTCCAGACAGAACCAACGTCTGCTTGCAGCGTGGCTGTCGGCCCGGCACACTGTGACACAGCCATAGAGACCGGTCATATGTGAGCCCTGGAACATGTAGTTCATCGGCCGCCCCTGGAGCAACGGGGCATGTCGTGGACGGCCTAGTTAAAGACCGGCACACGCTCGATGGCCGAACATGGGGGGACTACAAGGATCGCAGATCCAGCCTGTCACCCAGTCGGCAGTTGATAGAGATCCCAGGATCCAAAAATGCAGGAACCAAAAAAAATAAAGGCGAAAAAAATCGCAAAAAATCTCCAGAGCACGTGGACTCCAGAAAAGGCCAAGCTCTCCTGACGCTAGGCAGATTAAAACTGAGGCTGGATGCTTCCAGAGAGCGGGATGTACCCGGGGGACACGCCCCCTGGGAGGTGCTGTACTGAGAGAAGTGTTTTTAACACTTAAAGTGCTGTTTCTTTTCTGCCTAGTCTCTCCTAGAAGGAAAGGTATATAACCCTAAGGTCAATGCTGTTTTTATTATTCCTGTATGTGATTTTTGCTTACAGCCAACATCAAATGAAATCATGTTATGGTCACTGCTACCCAGGTGTTCCTTTATCTGAACATTAGTAATATGCTCTGCATGGTTTGATGTTACCAGGTCCAACAAAGCATCATTCCTAGTTGGGGCCTCAATAAACTGGACCATAAAATTGTCCTGTAATAGGTTTATAAATTTTTGCCCTTTAACTGTCCCAGCAGTGCAATTACTCCAGTTAATCTTTGGGTAGTTAAAATCCCCATTATTATCACCGTCCCAGCCCTTTCCATCTGTGCAAGGAGCCGAGTCTCCACCTCCTCATTAACATTGGGTGGTCTATAACAAACTCCAATGATTAAATTTGAACTACGCACATCTGTATGCAGTTCCACCCATAATGCTTCAGACTCAACACACTCAGATTCAGATTTCATCCACCATTTCACACTCGCTTTGAGATCACTTCTCACAGAGACAGACCCTTCTATTTTTCCTTTTTACCCTGTCTTTCCAAGGGAGTGCATTGCCAGGAATATTAATAGCCCAATCATGTGAGGCATGAAGCCAAGTTTCAGCAATACCGATTACTTCATAACTCTCCTGATGCACCAGAACTTTCAACTCCGCTATTTTGCTTGGCAGATTCTGGCATTGGTGAACAAACACTTTAATGCATCAATATATTTTGACTGGTCACTTACTATCCTCTTGGGTGTTCTGAGATTGCAACTAGGACTTGCTACTATACTTACCTTGGGTTTATGTGCTTTGGTTACCCTACCGTTAATGCCCATAATACTACCCTCCGAAATATTTTCCACGTAGACAATCGCTACCTCTGGACCCTCCTTCCCGTCGCCTAGTTTAATAAGTGCTCTAACTTTTTGGCCATCTTCATTCCCAGCTGATCTGCACCCTCCTCATTTAGATGCAGTCCGTCCCTTCTATAGTACTGGGTATCGACTGAGAAGTCGGCCCAGTCCTCTAGGAAGCCAAACCCCTCCTTACTACACCACAGTGTATTGGAACATGTTGCAAATCTCTCTGGAACCAGCCATTCTCATTTAAAATAAGAAAAAAGGAACAAAGCATTTACTGTGCACACACCTGTAAGCTAAAATCAGAAGACAAGTTACTGTAAAGCTTGACACAATTGCAAATGGCCAAAAGTCTGGCCATATACATCTGGTAATGTATAACAACCTTTTCTCAGTTTCAATTAAATCTCAAAAACAGTTTAGACCAGGGGTTGGCAACCTGTCAATCGCAGCCATGTGACAGGTACATGGCGCCCTTGACTTGCTGACCTGCAGTCTGGTGAACAGTGGCACCTCATACAGAAGCAGTGGGACTTTGATTTTAAGTTGAACAGCTGGTTCATGCGGAGTGAGCAGGCTCCCGGATTTGAAGACACTGCTTCTCTAGTTCCTGCTGCAGTCCACAGCGTAGTAATATCAACTGCACCCCACCACTCTATATCCCTGCCTTAACCCTTTTACTGCCAGAGCAGAGTTTTTGAATGAATGAAAAAACTTATATAGCGCAGCACATGCGAACTAAATCGCCTCTGGGCGCTCGTTGTTCCTGTCTCTCTTGATATCAAAAGAGATGAGTTTTGATCTTTCTTCTGAAGGTCAGGTGGTTTTCCTCCAACCGAATGCTGGTTGGTAAAGCATTCCATAGTCTGGGACATTGGAGCGCAAATCTTCTTTCTCCTTTGGACTTGAATTTGGCTTTGGGTATCTGAAGCAGATTTTGGTTGGTGGATCGCAGAATGCGATTGGCGTTGTGAGCTTTTATCTTGTCGCAAAGATATTGCGGAGCCTTCCCATGGATGCACTTATGTGTCAGACAGAGTGCTTTAAAAGCAATTCTGTCCTTTACTGGCAACCAGTGAAGGGTTCTCAGCGAAGGTGAGATTGATTCCCATGTTTTTTTCCCAGTCACAAGTCTGGCGGCCGTATTTTGTACGACTTGCAGGCGAGCGATTTGGTACTTTGGGAGTCCGAGGTAAAGTGCATTAGCATAGTCCAACCTGGAGTTCACAATTGTTCCCACCACGACCGCTATGTCTTCTTTGGGGATAAATGGAATAAGTCTGCGTAGTAGGCGCAGCAGATGGTGGAATCCGCTGACTACTGACCCTATTTCTGCGTCCATTGTCATGTAGGTGTCGAAGATATTTTTTTTGACACGCATGTTTAAAAAATAAATGTTTAACCCTGAAGACTGCAAAAACCCCCAAAACAAGTTCTGAAAGACAACCCAGAGAATAAAAAAGTTGTAGCTCAAATTTTTTGTGTTACACAATATTAGCGCAAAGGTCTACCATCAAGTAGGGGACAAAGTACCCTACGTGATGATTTGTGCGATATATTCTCCTTAACCGCCTCATACGTCCTCCCACATGGGCCGTTTGGGCGCAATCTCTAGAGCGCGCACTGGCAGGATCTGTGACCACAGTCATCGTTTACTGCCATTTGATCTCTCTGACTGGTTTCAGCAACCACATGGTACCAAGGTCAATCACAAATTTGTAAAATGAAAAAAATAAATAAAAAAAAACCCTTGGCGCCCGTCCCAGTGTACCCGATCATCGCCACACCAGTGATGATATCCCTAATCACCACTCACACCAGTAACAGAGTCCCTGATCATTATTAGATGCGCAATTAATGCCCCTAGATAGACAGAAGATGCAGATTGCACTGCATTAGATGCTCCCCTAGTCACGGTGCGCAAGTTGCAGTGTGGCCGTTACCAGGGTTGTTTAGAAACAAACACTGGATTGTTTTCATCTGATAGCAGTCAGCTTGTCAGATGTACACACACTCCCAGTGGCTGCAGCCACTGGGAGTGTGTACAACACCCCACCCTCCCTCCCCACTATTGGGTCCATATGATGTAGGGACCTGACTTTAAAAGGGCTAACAGTACCAGAATGGGGCCAGCAGCAGCTGCAAGGGACAGTGGTTAGGTGTGCTGACAGTGGAATCAGGTTTGCCGACAGTGGACAATTATTGTCATGCTAGGTGGGTGTGGCACCTACCAAGCGCCCTGCAACCTTGAGTAGTACAGCGACCAAGGGGTCAAAGCAGGTAGTGAGGTGTTGTATTGCCTCCTCGCCACCCGCTTTTACCATCCATACTTTTGGAGGGTGTGGCAAGCGCTTCTTTAATTCCTACAGGTGAGTTGTTAGTGTGTCATGCTGCACACAGAGTGGTGTTCTCTGTTTGTTATGAAAAAAAAAAGGGAAGGGGAATAACACATAGGCACTCACATTTGCCCACATCCGAAATAGTAGTTCAAGAAAAGAGGTTGTACTACACTAGGCAGTGACATGGCGGACTTTCAAAGGCAATCACAGGGACATTTTTGGTTATAAAAAATATAGATTTAATTACAAAAATACAAATATACAAATAAATTTCAATAAAATATGTTGAGAAAAGTACATAAATACATATTCCTAAGCAATATTTTCGTCTCGCCTGAAGACGAGACGAAAATATTGCTTAGGAATATGTATTTATGTACTTTTCTCAACATATTTTATTGAAATTTATTTGTATATTTGTAATTAAATCTATATTTTTTATAACCAAAAATGTCCCTGTGATTGCCTTTGAAAGTCCGCCATGTCACTGCCTAGTGTAGTACAACCTCTTTTCTTGAACTCTGTTTGTTATGATTGTTGCAGAGATCCCTTCACATCTCCTAGGAGCTGCCTTCCGAGTGCAGCCTATGCCCCGATGATTATTGTTGCTGAGATAAACTTGCTTTGCCTCATGGATTCAGTGATTACCCATCTATTCCGCCATATATACCTAAAAAGTGCTACGACACTCATCAGCTGCATTAGATATGAGGAGCTACTGACGCTGGTCACTCTGTGGCTATTATTAAACGCTGCAAAGAGCCAGTCACTTAGCATATGAGCTACAGATCGCTTCTTAAAAACTGCCTGTATGACATGGGCCAAAAGGTTTTTGAAAAAGTCACTATTCTCTGTGGAAAAATACAGATAAATGTATAATATAATAAAATATAAAAAGGAACATTTATAAACCATCTTACCTTTTCCCACAACTGTTTTTCTTCCAGATGCATTAGCATATTTAAAATATATGTTATATGCGCAGGTCCACTTAATTCCAGGATGTCTTCTTTCAGTGGAACGCCATCAGGCCATTCAGCCAACAAGGAAGCAAGTACATGGCGGGCATACACAACGGCTGTGGCCTCATTCACATGGAACAGGTAATCCCGTGCTGCTATCTTGCCACGAGAATCAAGCTCTTTACGGAGAAGTATAGAGCTTTTTGTTCGTCTTTGTTTAGCATAGGCAACTTGAAGGTCACTCTCATTTGTTACAATAAGTTTTTGATTGACAGGATTGGACTCCTCTGTAGCTTTATCACACAGAACAGGTTTCATCTGCAAGGAAAAATAGTTTCAGGCATCACAAGAATTGTTCCTATTTTAGAAATGTGTAGGTGCTTTAAATTGTAGGTGTGGGAAGCAATGCTTTTTACACATTGTTCCACTGTAAAATAACTTCTTTAATCCTAGATAAAGCTTTATATTCTTCATGCATACAAATATTAAAATACCTATACAATTATCTATTTAAATATGTAATTGATTGAGACAGGCAGTGTGCAGTCTCAGTTACACTGAATACATCTACATCTGTACATCTCTTAAAGTGGTTGTAAATTTCTATAATGAAAAATAAACAGAGCATATCACTCTATAGTATGTACTTGCCTCAATCCAAAGCACCAAGTATAATTTGTCTCCTCTGCCTTCCCTCTGCTATCTGTATTAATCACTTCTGACAGGTTTTTCAAACACCACAGAATCCTGGGAGGCAGTCCAATACACATGTGGAGATTGTCAGCCTCAGCTGTGCATATTTCCCTAGGAGACTGTGTAGAGGAAGGTGTGCCATTTTCCTCCACTCAGGTCTCACCTCACACCCAGCACACTTCTCTGTGCTGTGCAGTGTGACACATGAGATTCTCTCCTCTGTCTGCTGGAGCGGAGAAAAAGCTTCTGATCTGTGTGTTTTCAAAGACTGTAGAGAAGAGAGGGCTGAAGATAAACAGGTACATTTTATGTATGAGGATTTGTTTCATCTCTCTGTATCGCCTGAAGCTAATTCAGTGGGTGTATACGTAAAGGGAAACTAATGCCCCGTTTCCACTGAGCGGATCGGTTCGGTACGGTACGCTATTTTGGGTGTTTCCATTACGAAAGTGTGCCATTAAAACGAACCGTACCGGACCATTCTGGGTCCTGCTTCAGATGTGGGGCCATAGAAAATGGAACGGTTCCATTAGGGGAGGAGATGCAATACATTCCACTGATTGGTGGACGTGCTAGGCATTTTTTCTAAATCCTGTATGGTCCCTGATGGTCCGATTTGCAGTGGAAACGCTCACGAGAATAGATCAGTCCATTCTAAACCGTTCCAAACTAACTGACCCGAACCGTTCCGTTCAGTGGAAACAAGGCATAATGGTGTTCAGCCAATTATATCTCAGTTTAAAAAAGAAAAAAAAATGTTTAATAGATTTTAACTTGTGTTTATGCTATTATGGAAGAATAGGATTTTGTACTTACCGTAAAATCCATTTCTCTTCTGTTCATGGACGGACACAGCAGCAATTGACCTTAGGGTATTATATCCTTCCTTCCAGAAGAGACTAGGCAGAAAACAGCACTTTAAGTGTTAAAAACAGTTTGCTCAGTACAGCTCCTCCCAGGGCGCGTGGTCCCCTGGGTATAACCCACTCTCTGACTAAGCAGCTCCAGTTCGTAACAAGCAGTACAAACAAAATGAGGGGTGGGTGCTGTGTCCGTCCATGAACTCAGAGAAATGGATTTCACGGTGAGTACAAAAATCCTATTTTCTCTTCCGTTCATGGACAGACACAGCAGCAATTGACCTTAGGGACGTAACCAAGCAGTGTCAAAAGATTTGAGGGGTGGGAAAAAAAACACAGCAAATTAAGCTTCACCCCAAACAAACCAAACCAGAGTTCCTCAACGAAGGAACTTCAACCTTAAGCAGCCGCCTGCAAAACCTTGCGGCCAAAGGAGGCATCCGCAGATGCACTCACATCCACCTTGTAAAACTTGAAAAGGTGTGGGTTGACGACCAGGTCGCTGTCTTACACACCTGTAAAACAGACGCTTGACGGCGGAAAGCCCAAGAGGTATAAATCGATCTGGTCGAATGCGCCATAACCAGAAAGGGAGGCGCCTGCCCCTTTAGGGCATAGGCCTGGAGCACGACCTGTCTGCTCCACCTGAAAATGGAGGCCGACAAGACCGTCAGACCTTTCTTGGGACCAGTCACTGACGCGAACAGTGAGTCCGATCTCCGAAAACGGAGCCGTAGCAGACAAGTACGCCCGTAGGGCTCGCACCACGTCCAAGGAAAGTAACGTGGCCTCCTTCGAGTTCTTCGGTTGAGGACAAAAGGATAGTAAAACAATGTTCTCATTAATGTGAAAAGCCGAAACAACCTTCGAAAGCAACGATGGCTGCGGCCGCAGCACCACCTTATCCTTGTGGATGACCAAGTTAAAGAGCCTTGCAAGACAAGGCCACCAGATCAAAAACTCGTCTGACCGAAGGAATTAGGAAGACCACCTTCTGGGACAGAGTCAACGGAGGAATCTCCCCAATGTCTTCAAACGGAGCCCTTTTGAAGCACCGAGAGGACCAAATTCAAGTCCCACGAAGGCAGTGGAGGACGCACAGGAGGGGCCACATGCCTGACCCCCTGTACGAATGTACGCACCAGGGAGTGCATTGCCAACGGTCGCTGCCAAAAAACAGCCAAGGCCGAAATCTGACCCATAAACGTACTTAAGGCGAGAGCTTGATCCACTCCACGTTGTAGGAACAGCAGAATCCGGGACAGCACATATGTGCGGGGGTGCCATTTCATCTCTGCACACGTAGAGATGTAGGCCTTCAACGTACGATGGCAAATCCTACGTGAAGTAGTCTTCCGTGCAAGTAACATGGTAGAGATCACAGAGTCTGACGGACCTCGGTCCTTCAGCACCTGGCTCTTAACAGCCATGCCGTTTAAAGCCAGCGACTGTAAAGCAGGGTGAGAAAAATCGGACCCTGCGACAGAAGATCTACTCTCAGGGGTAGAAGCCAAGGGACGTCTGCCACCAGACGCACCAGGTCCGCATACCAGGAATGGCGTGGCCAATCCAGAGCGACCAGGATTGTTGGTATCCCCTCCGCTTCCACTCTGCGCAACAGGCGAGGGAGAAGCTTCAGAGGAGGGAAGGCGTAGATTAGACGACTGACGCGTCCGCCCAAGGGTCTCTTGACCTGGCCACGCCTGGAGTGCTCCATTTTTGGCACAAATCTGAAACACTTCCGGGTGCCACGACCATTTTCCCTGGTCCAGTGTTTGCCAATTCTGCACCCCCGGAATTTACACGGCCGACAAAGCCGGAACGTACCTTGTGGCTCACCGGAGGATGTGTGCAACCTCCGCCGTGATAGCCCGGAGCTCCAGGACATTGACTGGCAGACGGGACTCCACCTGAGCTGACTGGACACTCCAGAAATGCCCCCAGCCGGTATCCGTCGTGACCACCGTCCGATAGCACGGCAAAAATAATTTCCCGGTCCTAAGTACCGGAGATGTCAGCCACCACACTAGGGAGGACCTGACCAGGCGACTCACCCAAATCTGGTAATCCAGAGACGAAGGGAGCTTGTCCCAACGTGACAGAATCTCTTTCTGTAACACTCGTGTGGGCATACAGAACTGCCTCGAAAGAGGCTACCATGGGACCCAGAATTCTCTTGCAAAAGCGAAGCGACGACCACTTCTGGGTCGCTAACCACTGCGCCGCAGATTGCAGTGTCTGGAGTTTTTCCGTTGGGAGAAAAAACTCGCTTCTGAGGAATCCAGGACCAACCCCAGGTATTCCAGTCACTGAGACGGTACCAACATCGACTGCTGGACAATCAGTAGCCACCCAAATCTTTTGGAGGGGCTGGCAGGATATGGACACATCCTCTCCTAATTCTGAGCTTAAAGAAGCTCTCAGGAGAAGGTCGTCCAGGTATCCCACAACAGCACTTCCGCGCTGCCTTTATAGGGCCAGAATCGGAGCGAGCACCATTGTGAAAACTTGTGGTGCCGAAGCCAGGCCGAAGGGGAGGGCCACAAACTGAAAATGGTCATCTTCGACCGCAAAACGCAGAAACCTCCGTGTTTTGCGCCTATGGGAATATGCAGGTACGCGTCTTGAGTTTCTAAGGACGCCATAAAGTCCCGCTGATGGAGAGCCACCACTACAGAGCGAACAATTCCATCCTGAATCCTTGCACTTTGACAAAAGAGTTAAGGGCCTTGAGGTCCAGGATTGGACGGACCCCTTCCTTTTTTGGGGACTACAAACAGATTGGAGTAAAAACCCCTGAAACCGTTCCCTGAAGGAACCGGTACAATCACTCCCCTGACCAGCAGATCCTGAACAGCTCCAGACAGGGCCACCCGGCGTACCGGAGGAAGCTGGAGGTTGGAAGGAAAAATCTGTTTGGTGGACAAGAGAGAAACTATCTTGTACCCCGAAGAAACTACCTCGCAAACCCAGCGGTCGGAAAGGAGGGATCTCCACCGAGCCGCACATCCGCAAAGTCGGCCCCCCACCCGAGTGTCTGGCGGGGGCAGACCTATATGCAGAAGCAGGCTTGTTCGCAGGCTTGTTGGGCTTGCGGTACCAGGTGCGCTTTTGATCTACAGCGGGCGCCTTAGCACCCTGGAAAACGTTTTCCTGCCGCACCTGGGGGGCGGAAAAAAAATTGATTGGGGAGGTAACGAAGGGACCCTGCTTATGACGAGGCTCCTTACCCTTCCCAGATTGTGGGAGCAGAGTGCTCTTACCCCCTGTAGCATCTATAATGATGCCATCCAGGGACGCCCCAAAAAGCCGTTCACCCTTCAAGGGTAAGTCCCCTAAGGACCTTTTAGAGGATTGGTCCGCAGACCAACACTTTAGCCACACAAGGTGGCATAGTACCACCGCGTAGGCGGAGGCCCTGGAGAGCAAGGGGAGCGTATCCAGGGCCAATTCACAGACAAAACTACAGGCCCTGCACCAACTGGTCAGCCAGGCCCACACAGAGATCAGGAGCATTATGCGCCTCCAGCTCCGGCAGCAGGGACTTTGCCCGCTAGGTAATTGTCTGTGACACTAGAGCTCCAGCCGAAACCGGTCTCACTGCCTACCCCACTACTGTGAGAATGGAGTGGGCCACAGCCTCAGCTCTCCTATCTGCGGGGTCCTTAAAGGTGGGAGCCCCTTCCACAGGTAACGTGGTAGACTTGAGCAGTCTGGACACAGGGGGGGTACGCTGACGGAGGACTTTTTTTTTATTTTATTTTTTTAAGTCTTCCTCAAAAGGATAAACGGACCGCATGTATGTTGGCCGATCCCATTCCTTGTATGATATTTTGTCCAGGTATGGAACACAAGGAAACACTTTTGCGGGGCGGCGTGCGAAACCCAAAAGAGGACTGGCATCTCTGATGTCTCCGCTGTCCTCAAGTTTTTGAGTATACCGCACCGCAGTGATAAGAGCTCTAACAAAACGCCATATCAAGCGCTGACCCTGAAGCAGAGTCATCCTCACTGACCGTGTGGGCGAAGCCTGAATCATCTGACATGACAGAACCAGAGCCAGCAGTAGGGTCCGGTTCCGTGTCAGAGCCATCCCCAGAAGCAGGCGCAGGGAGGGGGTTTTTACCCCCCTTCTGGCCACTTGTCGCTTCAATCCTGGCGATAAACGCCCAAGGGACTGCCGTATGGGCTCTACAGAGACCGCAGGGGCACTAAGGGTTAACTCAGGCATGGAAATAAATAAATTGATCACACTCCCTGTGGGGTGTCAGCAAGTTAAAACAGCGCTAACAAATATATGTGCATATTTGACTAAATATAAACAAAATTACAACCCATATATGATGATATTAAACCATATGTAAACAGTGAAGAATAATAAACACTGAACTGTGATTGTAATGAAATAAAACACCCGTGAAGACTGAAAAAACGTGAAATGGGGTATACAGGGGTATTGCCACACAGTCTATCTCTACCAGTGAATGCTACGTGTCTGGATGCAGTGTGTTTTTGAAGTTTTTATTTAATTGGATGTGCGGCTTCACCTGACAGTTGTCTATGGCACCGTGAGTAGGAGGATTTCTTTTTCTTGCTGATCGGGGGTCCGCCGTGACCGCTTCTCACCAGTTGTGCGTTTGAAGGAGTTTTTTGATGTGACATATTGCTGTTTTACAAGTTTTTGTTTGTGAGTGTACTTTTTGAAGTTTTAATTTGGTGTGCTATTAAACCCTTGACGGTATCACACTATTTGCACTTCTTTGTCTCTCCCTGACATCTATGTGGAACGGTTTGGAGGTCATATCGGGAATACATCTTTACTGACTGGAACATCTATATCTGATAAGGTTTTTTTGCCAAAACACGAGAGTGTGAGGCATACTTGTCTGGTGAGTGTCCATTTTGATGGGGGAGGAATCACAGAGCACTGTCGGGTGTGGTGAAAGTTCTTGAAATCATTGAAGATCGCAGGATCCTTAATCACATGAACTTTTTGGCTCACTTTTTGAATTATTTCTAGAGACTGTTCTTTTGCACTTTTAGTGCTTCCATTTCACGTTTTTTCAGTCTTCACAGGTGTTTTATTTCATTACAATCACAGTTCAGTGTTTATTATTCTTCACTGTTTACATATGGTTTAATATCATCATATATGGGTTGTAATTTTGTTTATATTTAGTCAAATATGCACATATATTTGTTAGCGCTGTTTTAACTTGCTGACACCCCACAGGGAGTGTGATCAATTTATTTATTTTCTGTTCACCGATTTATTTAAACAGCAGCTAGGCATTGATTGATTGATTGATTGATTGATTTTTGAGCTTAATTAGGCGCCAAATGCCCACTGTGAAGTGAGCGTCTAAGCGCCGCTGGTTAGATGTAACTTTGAATCAATCCGTGGTGAGGAAGAGAGAGAAAAGAGAAGAGAGGGCGGTGAAAGGAAAGGGTATCCAGCCCTTAGGGGAGCAAGAGGAAAGAGCCGTGAAGTGTATGAGAAAAAATATAAAAGAAAAAAGGAACAGTGGGGATAGAGGATGGGGTAGAAGACATCATAGTTATTAGAGAGGCAAGTGGCCCCTTCAATGAGGGGGCGGACTGTGAGAGAGAAAAGAATATACATTTATCCATAGGCCTGGACGAACAGCTCCATCTTTCGTTTTTTTCTGAAGAGGAGCAGGTTAGGTGTCATCTTAAGTTCCAAGGAGAGGGCATTCCACAGCATGGCACCCCTACTCTGGAGTCGTTTGCCTCCCATGGAAGAAAGTTTATCCATCATTTATTCCTCCACAGGCGCAACGGTGGGCGGCTATTAGGGCGCATATTATAGATCACCCATTTCTCCTATTAACTCAGGCATGGTTGGGGTAGAAGTCTCTGTTCAGACTTCATGTTGACCCACCGCTATTCCGCCCTAGTACTGCAAGGCAGAGACCCACAGGTCATCCTCCCGGCCGAAAAACAGAGAGCAGGGGACCCCTAGGTAACTCACCATCCGGCCAGGCTGTAGTGCTGCTGAAGCGCCGAGAGTGCTGTCCGCTCTGTGCCGTCCCTCAGGAAGCAATTCGCGGGCTACAAAATGGCGGCCATATACGTGTTTAAAGCAACAGTGACACAGCAGAAAACACAGCCCAGCACACACAGCAAATCCAGTACAACAAATTAATA
This sequence comes from Rana temporaria, assembly GCF_905171775.1. Lineage (NCBI taxonomy): Eukaryota > Metazoa > Chordata > Amphibia > Anura > Ranidae > Rana > Rana temporaria. The sequence goes on along the minus strand of NC_053490.1, from coordinate 242,846,470 downwards.
AGAAGGGAGAAGCTGCTGCTCCAGGTGAGCACACCTGAGCAATCAATGTCCTCTCAGAAACAGGTGGGTGCCTGCAATGCATGAGGCAAAAACTTGAAGGCAGGATATGGACAGCCGCACACCAATGAATCTTAAAAAAGCAAGCCTTTAAAAGGTGAAAAAGCAAAAGCACTACAAAAAATTAATAGCAGCACAGCCACCGTAGTGACAGAGCCCCAGGCGGACCCCCCCCCCCTTTACAGCCTCAGCCCAGCATGGGGAAGGAGGGAGAGGAAAGCAGGACGGACCCTCATTCGACCTTCCCAGGAAAGCAAAGCACCAGCCATACCACCTTGCCAGGGCAAGGGGCCACTACTTACCCATCCTGTGACCACCGGCTGGAGGCATTCCGGACAGAACCAAGGTCCGCTAAACGGCATGGCTGTCGGCCAGACACACTGACAAAGCCATAGAGACCGGTCATATGTGTGCCCTGGAACATGTAGTTCCCCTGGCCACCTCTGGAGCAACAGGGCATGTCGTGGACGACCCAGAGCTGAGGGCCGGCACACGCTTGATGGCCGAGCATGGGGGGACTACAAGGATCAAGATCCAGCCTGTCACCCAGTCGGCAGTTGATAGTAGATCTCAGGATCAAAAAATGCTGGAACAAAATAAAAGCAAAAAAAATAAAAGTACATGGACTCCAGCAAGGCCATGTCTACTCCTGACGCTAGGCAGAAAAAAAACTGGAGCTGCTGAGTCAGAGAGTGGGTTATACCCGGGGGACCACGCCCCCTGGGAGGAGCTGTACTGAGGAAAGTGTTTTTAACACTTAAAGTGCTGTTTTCTGCCTAGTCTCTCCTAGAAGGAAGGATATAATACCCTAAGGTCAATTGCTGCTGTGTCCGTCCATGAACAGAAGAGAAATTTGTTTTACCAATTAAGACAAAAAAATTCCCTGAGCACTGTGGGTTAGCTTCATGCCTTTTGCATTATTTAATGGGTCTTAAAGTTCGCACTGAGGTTTCCAATAGGGCAGAGATATGCAATTAGAGGACCTCCAGCTGTTGCAAACTACAAGTCCCATCATGCCTCTGCATCTGGGTATCATGCTTGTGGCTGACAAAATCTTGCAATGCCTCATGGGACTTGTAGTTCTGCAACAGCTGGAGGTCCACTAATTGCATATCCCTGCAATGGGGCTTGGATCACTGCTGAGTCATCAATTCCTGTTCCTGAAAATGTAAAAACAGTACTTAAAGCACCAACTAGAGAAAAAAAAAAAAAAAAAGAAGAAAAATCTCCATTTACCAGACCAAAAAAAAAGAAGCCTTTTTAGTTCAAACCCTAAATTACATCTCTGCAATACATGCACATTTCTGCATATTTTAGGATTTTCATTACTCTGCAATACAGAAAAGAGTTGATTTGCCCAAAATACAGTGTGCTCCTAGCTTTCTATTTGACCTGACAATGCACTGAGAATTTATGACACTAGATTAGACAGAATCTGAAGCAACAGGGCATGGCAACCAATCAGTTTCTATCTTCAGCTTGCTAAATTAAGCTTTGAAAATTAAAGATAGAAGCTCGTTGGTTGCCATGCACAGCTGGTCCAGACTCTGGCTTATTTTGATAAATTCCCCTCACTGTATTTTTAAAGTGCATATAGGAAAAGTAGGACTTAAGGGCGGACTTTATAGGTATCAGAAAAGGAATACAAACTTAATAGGAAAAATATATAATTTTAATGTACAGTTATAAAAATAGACAATATAACATTAATGTTACATTGTATTCCTTTTCTGGTACCTATAAAGTCTGCCCTAAAGTCCTACTTTTCCTATTTATAGTTTATATGCATGTGGTACCCCCTTGGCCCCTCTTTTGTTATATATTTTTAAAGTACAGCAAAACCTTGGATCAAGAGCATAATTTGTTCCAAAGCACTTGTATATCAAAGCAAATTTCCCCATAAGAAATAATGAAAACTCAGGTGATTTGTTTCACAACCATTTATTCATGCAGTTGTGCTCATAAGTTTACATACCCTGGTCGAATTTATGATTTCTTGGACATTTTTCAGATAATATAACACAAACTTTTTTCACTCATAGTTCGTGATCGGCTGAAAACATTTATCATCAAATCAACTGTGTTACTCTTTTTAAAACATAATGGCAACAGAAACTACCCAAATGACTAGGGTTGTCCAGATACCGATACTAGTATCGGTATCGGGACCGATACCAAGTATTTGCGGGAGTACTCGTACTCGCGCAAATGCTCCCGATACCTAAATAGAATACTTTTTTTGTATTTATCAACATGTTCTATGAAAATTCTTTGAGTTTTTTACTACTGCGTGACAAGCAAATAAAACATTTTTATTCATTTTTACTCATTTTTATTCTTTTATAATGTCTTGAGTTAGAGTTCTTCATAATTCTAAAGAAAATATCCTTAGTCTGTATTGTGGTTTGAAAACTGTCACATGACATTTAAAAAAAGTATCGGTATTCGGTATCGGCGACTACATGAAAAAAAGTATCGGTACTTGTACTCGGTCCTAAAAAAGTGGTATCGGGACAACCCTACAAATGACCATGATGAAAAGTTTACATACCCCAGTTCTTAATACCGCGTATTGCCCCCTTTAACCACTTCGTTACCGAGCCTGTTTTTCAGATTCAGTGTTTACGAGACTAAAACAGTTTTTTTGCTAGAATATTACTTAAAACCCCCAAACATTATATATTTTTTTTTTTCTAACACCCTAGAGAATAAAATGGCAGTCATTGCAATACTTTTTGTCACACCGTATTTGCGCAGCGGTCTTACAAGCGCACTTTTTTTGGAAAAAATTCACTTTTTTAAATTAAAAAATAACACAACAATAAATTTGGCCCAATTTTTTTATATATTGTGAAAGATAATGTTACGCCGAGTAAAATGATACCCAACATGTCACGCTTAAAAATTGCGCCCGCTCGTGGCATGGCGTCAAACTTTTACCCTTAAAAATCTTGATAGGCGACGTTTAAAAAATTCTACAGGCTGCATTTTTTGAGTTACAGAGTAGGCCTAGGGCTAGAATTATTGCTCTCGCTCTAACGATCGCGGCGATACCTCACTTGTGTGGTTTGAATACCGTTTTCATATGTCGGCGCTACTCGCGTATACGTTCGCTTCTACGCGCGAGCTCGTCGGGACGGGGCGCTTTAAAAAATTTTTTTTTTGCTTTTCGCATTTATTTTTAATTATTTTACAATTTTTAACACTGAAATAAAAAAAAATAAAAAAATTATCACTTTTATTCCTATTACAAGGAATGTAAACATCCCTTGTAATAGAAAAAAGCATGACAGGTCCTCTTAAATATGAGATCTGGGGTCAAAAAGACCTCAGATCTAATATTTGGGCTTAAATGCAAAAAAAAAAAAAAAAATTTGGAAATGTCATTTTTTCAAATGACAAAAAAAAAATGTCTCTTTAAGAGGCTGGGCGGGACTGACGTTTTGACGTCACTTCCGCCCAGCAGAGCTATGGGGGACGGGCGAAGGAGATTTTTCCTTCAGTCTCGTCCCCGCTCAGCTGCCGGATGGTCGCGATCCCCTCCGCCGCTACCGACGGCTCCGGTAAGCGGCGGAGGGCGCGGGACAGCGGCGGGAGGGGGGGGGCCCCTCTCCCGCCACCGATAACGGCGATCTCGCGGCGAATTCGCCGCGGAGACCGCCGTTATCGTGTACAGGACCGTCGGCACTAAAGATGGATACCTCAGTTGTGGCAGCAGCTGCTGCCGTTACTGAGATATCCATCTTTAAAAACAGGACGTCATTGGACTATGGGCCAGTAACGAAGTGGTTAACATCCATGACAGCTTTGTGGTATTTGTGGACGAGGCTCTTTATCTTCTCAAATGTTAAAGCTGCCCATTCCTCTTGGCAAAAAGACTCCAGTTCCTGCAAATTCTTGGGTGGTCTTGCATGAACTGCCTGTTTGAGATCTCCCCAGAGTGGCTCAATGATATTGAGGTCAGGAGACTGAGATGGCGACTCCAGAACCTTCACTTTATTCTGCTGTAGCCAATGACAGGTTGACTTTGCTTTGTGTTTTGGATCATTGTCATATTGGAATGTCCAAGTACGTCCCATGAGCAGCTTCCTGGCTGATGAATGCAACTGTTCCTCCAGTATTTTTTGATAACATACTGCATTCATCTTGCCAACAATTTTGACCAAATTTCCTGTGCCTTTGCAGCTCACACATCCCTAAAACATCAGCGATCCACCTCCGTATTTCACAGTAGGAATGGTGTACTTTTCATCATAGGCCTTGTTGACTCCTCTCCAAATGTAGCGTTTATTGTTGTGGCCAAAAAGCAACATTTTGGTCTCATCCCTCCAAATGACTTTGTGCCAGGTGGTTTGAAGCTTGTCTCTGTGCTGTTTGGCGTATTGTAAGCAGGATAATTTGTGGCATTTGTGTAGTAAAGGCTTTCTTTTGGCGACTTGACCATGCAGCCCATCTTTCTTCAAGTGCCTACTTATTGTGCATCTTGAAACAGCCACACCACATGTTTTCAGAGAGTTCTGTATTTCACCTGAAGTTATTTGTGGGTTTTCTTTGCATCCTTAACAGTTTTCCTGGCAGCTGTGGCTGAAATTTTAGTTGGTCTATCTGACCGTGGTTTAGTTTCAACAGAACCCCTCATTTTCCACTTCTTGATTAGCGTTTAAACACTGCCGATTGGCATTCTAAATTACTTGGCTATCTATTTATATTCCTTTCCTGTTTTATACAGTTCAATTACCTTTTAGCACAGATCTTTTGACAATTCTTCTGCTTTCTCCATGACTCCGAATCCAGAAACAACAGTGCAGCACTGGATGAAAGATGCAAGGGTCTGTCAGGAGTCCAGAAACTCATTGGCCTGTTATAAGCACGCACTTAATTACAAGCAAACAGATCACAGGTGAGGATGGTTACCTTTAATAGTTATTCCAACCCCTTTGTGTCAACTTGTGTGCATTCTATCAGGCCAAAATGACCAGGGTATGTAAACTTTTGATCAAGGTCATTTTGATAATTTCTAATGCCATTATAAGAGTAAACACAATTGATTGATAATAAATGGATTCAAGCAAACACTAACCATGAATGAAAGAAATGTTTTTGTGTTATCATTCATATTCTCTGAAAAACGGCCAAAAAATCATAAATTCTGCCAGGGTATGTAAACTTATGAGCACAACTGTAGGTCTTTCAAGCAAACACTAACCATGAGTGAAAGAAATGTTTTTGTGTTATCATTCATATTCTCTGAAAAACGGCCAAAAAAATCATAAATTCTGCCAGGGTATGTAAACTTATGAGCACAACTGTAGGTCTTTCAGTTTATAGTCTATATAAAAATATTATAGCAATGCGGTAACCATAACATTTAATGAAGGTACAACATTTAGCAACTCACATGGTTGTTAATTAAAACAGGCATATCCAAGTATGCAGGTTTCTGGGGTAAAGCTGTCCACATAGACCATCCTTTGCACCGCCGGCTCTCACCGCTGTCAGTCTGCAATCGTGACCGGGAAGACTACCCTGAAAGTGAGGCTTGAAGCACACATGGAGATCAGCGCGAAAGGGATGACGTTGGTGGCGGTGCGGAGGACAGTCTATGTGGCTTTGCCTCAGATGCCTGCATACTTGGATGTGTCTGTTTTAATCACCAACCATGCGAGTTCCTAAATGTTGTACCTTCATCAAATGGAACCATATTGCTACACTTAGAGGTGCCTCTCTTCGCTTTTATACTCGGTGACATGACACTACTTGTATATCAAAATATTGCATGTATATTTAGTCGTCTTGAAAAACACTATCAAACAAAGGTTTTAATGTAGAACTAAAAGGCAAAACTTTTCCTTTAGTTTTGGCTAGAGTGGAGATGGATTAGAAACCTGTCAGTTTAAAATGCTCTGATGACAGTAGGCAATATATGAATGTGCAGCCAGCCATTATCTTTAATCATCACCACAGCAGTACAATGTCACCGAACCACTTCTGTTAGTCAGTGTCCCTTATCACCACTCATTCAACGTCCCTAATGACTGCCACACCAGTTACAGCGTCCACGGTGACCGCCAGACCAGTTAAAGCATCTATCTATCTATCTATCTATCTATCTATCTATCTATATACATACATACATACATACACACACACACACACACACACACACACACACACACACACACACACACACACACACACACACATATACATATACATACATACATACAAAACTTCCAGAAAATACCTTGTAGTGTTTGCTTTCCAAAATGGGGTCATTTTGTATGCATTTCCACTGTCTTGGTGCTCGTGCACTGAATTTTTTTTTTTAGGTGGACACTTCAAATAAGGCTAAATTCAATACTAGGGCTGAAACAACTAATCGATTAATCGACAACTAATCGATTATGAAATTAATCGATTACAGATTTCATAATCGATTTATCGGCCAGTAACATAATGGGGTTAAAAAACTAAAATTGTCCCTTTATAGTACAAAAAAGCAAATTGCTACTGTAAATATTACTTTCACTTTCCCACCGTAAAAAAATGAACCCCTTAAAAAAGCGATTTGCTCTTTTTGTACTTATTTTTATTTTTTTTTACATGTTTTCCTAAGGGACACGTTCACATCCATGATTTTTTTATGGCTGCTGCGTATTTGGAAAGGGCAAGGACTTAACGCAAATCGGTGCTATTTTATTAATTTTTTGGTTCAATATACTTCAATGGAGAAGCTGCAGAAAAGCATGTAGTGTGTTTTTGCAGCAATTTGTGTTTTGTAATCTGTTCAACAACAAATTGGCCCAAAATTTTTTTTTATTCTTTTTTTTTAAGGCTATTATCCGATTAATCGAAACAATCGGCCAACTAATCGATTATGAAAATAATCGTTAGTTGCAGCCCTATTCAATACCATTCTTATGTAAATAAAAACTCAGTCATAACTAACCAGGCAAGGTGGAATGATTATGTCGGTGTCTTCCACATTTAAGAGCCGTTCCACTGATTTTACGGACTTCAGTCGCTGCCATTTCTGTGCCATCTTCTTAACTTTTTCATCAATCATATCAGTGTTCCCATCAAATCTTAAGGAAAATACATGAAAACATGCCTAAAATTCTTCAGGTCATAGAAAATAAAAAAATTATGCTGATAATATGGAAATTAACAAACAAGACAAATTGTGGTCCCCATAGAGCAGCCACATGTTGGATTTCATAAACCGTGCTGAAATTATATATTCTTTTTAGGCAAATAGGTTTTTAATAGTGTTTTTGTAGGTTTTTAAAAACAAGAAAAGGTCATACACAGTGCACATTTCGCACAATTCGGCCATCAACAGACAGTGCTGACAGGGGAATTCCTCTAGCCGAGAATATGTGTTGTCCCGGTGGGGGGGAAGCCGCCCTTGCCAGAAGAAGACAGTGATTATTGCTAGTGGCTATAGCAGCCGTGCGCGATAATCGCAAGTAAATCTGCCAGGTTGGTTGTACCCAGGCTGATCGATCAACTTGGTACACTCAGCCTGCCCATACACGGTTTGAACCTCAGACCATGGTTCAGCAGGAACCTGGCCGAGATTCAAACAGCCTATGGCCGGCCTTATTATTGGCACCAACAAAGAAGTATCTGCAGTTACACTAAAGCTAGGGGAGCCAGGGACCAGCAGCCATGGGTCCCAAAGCTTAATGAAACTGTGAGGGGTACCCTGCTATTGAAAGATTTGTTGCTCTTTAACTACTTGCCACCCAGGCCAATTCTGACATTTCTCCCTACATGTAAAAATCAATTGTTTTGCTAGAAAATTACATAACACCCCCCAAACATTCTATATATTTTATTTTATTTTTAGCAAAGACCCTATAGAATACAGTGGCGGTCACTGCAACTTTTTATCTCACATGGTATTAGCGCAGTAATTTTCGAACACATTCTTTTTGGGGGGAAAAAAACGTTTGTGCTTTAAAAAAAAACAAAAAAACTGTAAAGTTAGCCCAATGTTTTTGCATAATGTGGAAGATGAAGTTACGCCGAGTAAATAGATACCCAACATGTCACGCTTCAAAATTGCACACGCTTGTGGAATTGCTCCAAACTTCGGTACTTAAAAATCCCCATAGGAGATGCTTTGAGTTACAGAAGAGGTCTAGGGCCCAAATCATTGCTCTCGCTCCAACGTTCGTGGCAACACCTCACATGTGTGGTTTTTGAACACCGTTTTCATGTGTGGGCAGGACTTGCGTATGCGTTCATTACTGCGTGTGAGCACACGGGGACAGGGGCGCTTTAAAAAATATATATATTTTATTGTTAATTTAAAAAAAAAAAAAAAAAAATTTGATCACTTTTATTTTTATTACAAGGAATGTAAACATCCTTTGTAATCGGAATATGGCACGACAGGTCCTCTTTACAGTGAGATATGAGGTCAATAAGACCCTGCATCTCACCTCTAGGCTGGGAAGCCTGAAATAAAAAAAATAAACGATCTCGGCTTCCCAGCCGAGGCGCCGCCGATTGTTTAAATGCAGAGGCCGGGCATAACATCGCGCCTGGCCTCCGACGATCATAAAGACTCTAGCGACCATCTGGTCTGCAGGAAATCTCTATAGTAAACATCCGAGGCCGGCGGATCCAGTCTCCGACTCACTGATTATATCGTTGAGTTGGCAGAAACACAGGAGGGCGGCCCTTCTTGCCTCCTGTAACAACGATCAAGCGGCGGAATAGCTGCTATGATTGTTCTTATGGTGTAGGGAATCGCTGGCTGAAAAAGACGATATCTGCATTATGCCTGTAGCTGCACCCATCTTTCAGATATACCCACTCAAAGTCAAGAACGTCATAGGACGGGTGAAGCCAACTTGTGTACGCCAATTATCAAACACAGGGGAAGGGGAGAGAGACATTTAAATGTGACACAATTATGTGCCAAGAACAATAATCTAGTAATGGATATTCTAGCTTTCAGTGACATGGTTTTTCCTCATCTAGATATCCTAGTACACGTGTCAGGGGATCATTAGATCCCCTGACACGTGTCATAATGGTGTCATAATGGTGTCTATTACCAGATGCCAATAAGAGACTAATTTTGGGCATTTCCAGAACATAATTAGCAGATCTGCAGGAGATGAAAATATTTTAAACCAGCAGTACTGTGCAATGTAACTGGCCTACAGTGCAGTAAAATGAAACATTGCAGGTGGTTATACCATCAGTCTTTTGATCTAAATGTAACAAAAATTCTTAAAAACTGGACCAAAGGGTGTTTTTATATTTGTCAGCAGTGCCGTTTCATACTTTACCTTTTCTGAATGTCTTCAAGGAATGATTCTGTACTCTTCTTTTCCATCTCATATATTGCTCGAAGGATGTGTAAAGGTACATTATGGGCTTCATGAATAACCTATGTAACATGAACAATTATTTACATAATCCACAGCATGCAAAGACATACAAAGATAAATTATATGGAGTCACAGTATGAAAACACAGTAGAAATTTTTTCCAGTACTCCCTAGAAAAGTCAGATGTTCTCCCATAGATAACTGCTCCTGTACATACACAAGACCTAATTATATAAGAGTGGTAAGCATTTACAGGGAGGAATCAACATAAACAGATCCCTGGGATGCCAACATTTTTAGTCTGATGCATAAACGGTGTCATGAATGCCAAGCATTCTTTACTCTAGCATTTTGAGTGATGAGAACAACTCTACTTGAATGAAGTTATTTTAGATAGTAAAGACTTCAACAAGTGTATTGGAAGGTGTTTTTTTTTTTTAATGCAGAGAATGCATTAAAAGGATAGGTTCACCTTTTGTAACATGTTGCACCTGTATATAGGGTGTAACATTGTAACATGTTAATGTGCTCTAGTTCCCTGATCTGCCACTGTGACAACAGGCAGGAGATCGTCTCTGTGCACCCGCTGTCACAATTTGAAAACATTGCGGCTGTGCGGGACTTCGCCAACACATCCCCATCATTCATTCATTCACAGTTTCCTATGAATGAATAGAATACAAGTACCATCAGCCATTGCAGCTGACAGTTTGCAGTTGTCAATTAACTGTGAAGGCACTGGCGAGCATCGTCGTAGTTCATTGAATTTCCTGCTCTCAGGTAACTGCCTACCCGTATCGGAGGTACGGGAAGACAACTATCCTGAGAGTCTGCAGGAGCCGTACATTGCATTCGCAATCTGCTGATTGGGGGTAAAAATAAAAAATTAGAACCATGTTAAGTGGTACAGCCATAAAAACCACACAATACATTTATCAGGCTGATAAATTAACAAAAGCCCAATATGTAAGGGGGAAAGGATCGCCACTACGCTCGACCAGCCCAGGTGAATAAACGATAAAAAGCATCCTCAGTCTCATTTCTCCACCACAGCAGGGTTTTGTCATAGGGTCTTATGATACCCATCGTTCATTCATCTGGGCTGGTTGGGAGTAGTGATGATCTATTCCGCTTTGCATTTACTAGCCCTCTGGATTGGTATCAAGATAAGCTTTCACCGTATGCTCTGGGATACAGGGATATATTTTCATCTTTACTTTGAGTGGCGCCAAAAGCAATATAATGTCCAATTGGATATTGCATTCCCCAATCATCACCTTGGTGTAAAGAGAAATCTTTGCTAAAGGTTGCAGTAACTTTATCTGGAGGACATAGCTCTCCAACTTTTTACAGCAATTAGGAACAAACTTATCAATACAGAAAAAAATAATATTCATTAACAGCAGCAAACAGGTAACAGAACATAGCTGTAATGTAACCCAACATATATCAGCTTCTCTGTGTTCTATCTGCTCTTCATGTGCCACTCAGGCTTGGTGAATATAAGTTGTACAGGCAGGTACCTCCACTGAGAGTCCCAGCAGGAGCTAAAGCCCATTCTGGCTCCTGTAGTGGTAAAAAAAAAAAAAAAAAAAAGGGGCGTGGCCTGGTGTCTATCCACTTCTAAAGGGTTCCTCAGATGTGCAGCACCAGGAATTACCCCTTTATAGTGCCTGTGTTGACTAGCAAATACTGCTTGCTTCCAGATACATTGCAATTGCATTTGACAAAAATTTGAGACACTCCTGAGATCATTAACAATTCAGTGAATTCAACAATAAAAACCGCCCAGCTAGTGTGTATGGCAGCCGGCTTCTGTTGGACGAGCATGCTGTAAAACCAGCAGTGGACCGGCTCCTGATCAGCGCTGGCAAGCGGGGGGCGTCCCCCTGGCAAAACACAATAGCTCAGCAGGGAAGATTGATGTACTAACATCGGATTGGTAGTACAGTGGCTCCGACCTGAGCTGTCAGTTAAAAGAAACAAACTGATCATGTGTACTAGACTTAACAAAAGCTCTTAATGCTTTTGCTTATAATTGGCTTAGTTTACCTGAAAACATGTTTTTGTAGTTTCATCAAGACCTTCTAAAGGATTGGGCTTTTTCTGATCATCAACTGTAGGTGACTCAGCATCTTTATCTTGTTCTGGCTTTACAGAAGATGGTTCGTTTTTTTCAGAAATATGGCTGGTCTCTTTCTTCGATGAATAGAGCATTATAGACAAGATCTACCCCAGAAAACAAGACATTCGGTTATTAAATCCAACTCGCGTGAACAAAAGTTTGCAACAGGAAATATATAGCCATAGTACAGCATAAAAAAGTACAACCTGCCAAAAACATGGCCTGCATGGGCTTTTCACATAAATATTGTATTAAAAAGCAATTGTGTGGTACAATACAAAGTATTGTGTACAAGCCATCAGATATTTGACCAAGATGGATATCTGCACATCCCTGTTAGCCACAGCATTGTAATAAACAACCAAACCGATCAATTTAAAACATTTCTGCACATTAAATCTCTGAACTAAAAAAAAAAAAAGTAGAAGCTCAACAATCTTAAAAAAAACTCCCACTCTGATCTGTACGATCAATCAGCATTTTGCAGCTAAGTGGAGAAGCACAGAGATGCAGCATTTTATTGCAATAGATACTGGGTGTGCGAATTAGATAACTGACATTGTAAGGAAGGCAGACAAAAGTTATAATTTTGAGAGATGCATCCTCATTTGAAAACTATTTAGCTTTTTAGGTAAAGCGAAGCTGTACAGTTAAAAAATGTCAAGATCAACAAATTACTATATAATATGATAAGTTTATGACCTGTTCACAGATAAAACCCTCTGACAGCCCCTGCAGGAGTTTACCTTTTCTGATGGTCTTGCACTGGTTATTGCGCAGTTATAGCTGACCTGGCCTTGCTGTGCTCCTTACGGTGGCTTTTCAAAATTTTGGATCCCACATTTGATTTATTTAAATGTCTTCAACCCATGGGCCCAAAAGAGCAAACTCCATTTGCCCATCACATTCTTGAGACAGGGCTTATAGATCTTTTGAGGTGTTGTCACCCCTTGGAGGCTCAATATCCATGTACACATTTATCTGTATCAAGGATTGATTTTGTTTTTGGAAATTAGTATTTTCTTTTTCTCCTCAGGTTAAATATTTATCTAGGGGGTTATCAGAAAACTCACCAGTGGCGGAAGTATAGGGGTCGCTGAGGTCACCATTGCGGCCGGGCCCCATTCTGCAGGGCCCTTGAGGGCCCCCCTGTATACCTCGATAGGAGGTGCGGCAAGGGCGGCTGAGACCAAGCTCCCCGGTCCTGAGCCGAACTGTAATCGGCAATGTGCAGGCAGCTCACATTTGACCTAAAGTAAAAGCACAGTGTGTGGTGCTGTGCTCTTTGTCTACCCCTACAGTGCAGTACCTGGCAGGAAGAGGTAGGGTAAAGCACTGCCGATTTTGTATGTGTCTGCATGTATGTTTTGTAGGTGTGTATGTATGTGTGTATGTATGTGTGTATGTATGTGTGTATGTATGTGTGCATGTGTGCATGTGTGCATGTGCGCATGTGTGCGTGTGTGCGTGTGTGCGTGTGGGTGTGTGTGCGTGTGGGTGTGCGTGAGGGAGAGGAGGAGAAGCACTGGGAAATTTGGTTCCTTTATATGCAGCCACCCACTTGCGGCCTGGCCCTGTTCTGCCACTGGGCTCGGAGGAAAGGGCCTTTCCAGGGGGCAGGGGGGCCATCATGGTTTCTTACATTGGGGTCCTGAAGGTTCTAGGTACACCACTGTCACTCACCAGCTTTATTGTCAATTAATCTGGGTTCACAAAGATGTCAGGGGTTCTGGAAATCAAATCCATTTTAGATATCCCTTTTTTAAGAACACAGAGAATATGTCATTACAATTAAAAAACATCTTAATTGAAAAGAGACAGCCTCCACATTAATTGTATTGGATACATTAACCACTTGACACCCGCACGCCGTCATATGACATCCAAAACGGGGACCTGTTATCCCGGGTGGACGTCATATGACGTCCTGGGCTTTGCGGGGGGATATCTCAATGATGCCTGCACCCGGAGGCATCATTGAGATATCATTTTTTAGCGGCGGCGATCCTGCGCACCGTAAGAACGATCATAGCGGCGGTTCCGCCGCTAGATCGTTTTTACAGGCGGCGGGAGGGGACATCCCCCCCCTCCCGCCGCCATCCGGTGCTTCTCCGGGCTCTCCCGTCCCACCGGGGACCCGGAGAGATGATCGCCGTCCGCCGGATGTTTGCCATAGAGAAGACCGTAAGTAAACAAACCGCAATTGCGGCTAGTTTGAATGAGATCTGTGAATTTTTTTTCCCGATCTCATTCTTTCCAGCCTGGAGGAGAGATGTGAGGGTCTTATTGACCCCGCATCTCTCCTTAAAGAGGACCTGTCACGAACATTCCTATTACAAGGGATGTTTACATTCCTTGTAATAGGAATAAAAGCGATTGAAAAAAAAAGTGTAAAAAAAAGTGTAAAAAATAAAGAAATAAGTAAAATAAAAAATAATAATAAAAAAATTAAAATGCCCCTGTCCCCGGTAGCTTGCGCTCAGAAGCGTACGCACACGCAAGTCCCGCCCACGTATGTAAACGTCGTTCAAACCACACATGTGAGGTGTCGCCGCGTGCGTTAGAGCGTGTGCAACAATTCTAGCACTAGACCTCCTCTGTAAATCTAAACTGGCAACTTGTAAAAACTTTAAAGTGTCGCCTATGGAGATTTTTAAGTAACGAAGTTTGGCGCCATTCCATGAGTGTACGCAATTTTAAAGCGTGACATGTTAGGTATCTAGTTACTCGGCGTAACATCATCTTTCATATTTTACCAAAAAATTGGGCTAACGTTACTGTTTTGATATTTTTTAATTTATGAAACCATTTTTTTTACAAAAAAAAGCTGTTTGAAAAATGATTGCGCAAATACGGTGCAAGATAAAAAGTTGCAATGACCGCCATTTTATTCCCTAGGGTGTCTGCTAAAAAAAATTATATAATGTTTGGGGGTTCTGAGTAATTTTCTAGCAAAATAATGACGATTTGTACATGTAGGAGAGAAGTGCCAGAATAGGCCCGGGAAGGAGGTGGGTTTTAAAGCCCGGTATTGAAGTGGTTAAAGGCCTATCTCCGAGGGCCAATGTTTAACCCATTCACCTTCCAGGCCCTCTGCTCCATTTTTATACACTCAGGTGGCCAGACCATTTTTGCAATTTTTCCTTTGCTTTTTTATTTTTCACTTAAAGCTTTCAGAATTTGTGAAAGACCCCCCAAGCCATATATTTTCTGAAAGCACACGATCAGTAGAATAAAAAGAAGGAATAAAAAGAAGTACATACACACACACATACACACACACACACACATACTACATATACAGTGCCTTGCGATAGTATTCGGCCCCCTTGAACTCTGTGACCTTTTGCCATATTTCAGGCTTCAAACATAAAGATATAAAACTGTAATTTTTTTTGAAGAATCAACAACAAGTGGGACACAATCATGAAGTGGAACGAAATTTATTGGATATTTCGAACTTTTAAAAAAAATAAAAAACTGAAAAATAGGGCGTGCAAAATTATTCAGCCCCTTTACTTTCAGTGCAGCAAACTCTCTCCAGAAGTTCAGTGAGGATCTCTGAATGATCCAATGTTGACCTAAATGACTAATGATGATAAATAGAATCCACCTGTGTGTAATCAAGTCTCCGTATAAATGCACCTGCACTGTGATAGTCTCAGAGATCTGTTTAAAGCGCAGAGAGCATCATGAAGAACAAGGAACACACCAGGCAGGTCCGAGATACTGTTGTTGTGAAGTTTAAAGCTGGATTTGGATACAAAAAGATTTCCTAAGCTTTAAACATCCCAAGGAGCACTGTGCAAGCGATAATATTGAAATGGAAGGAGTATCAGACCACTGCAAATCTACGAAGACCTGGCCGTCCCTCTAAACTTTCAGGTCATACAAGGAGAAGACTGATCAGAGATGCAGCCAAGAGGCCCATGATCACTCTTGGATGAACTGCAGAGATCTACAGCTGAGGTGCGAGACTCTGTCCATAGGACAACAATCAATCGCATACTGCACAAATCTGGCCTTTATAGAAGAGTGGCAAAAAGAAAGCCATTTCTTAAAGATATCCATAAAAGTGTCGTTTAAAGTTTGCCACAAGCCACCTGGGAGACACACCAAACGTGTGGAAGAAGGTGCTCTGATCAGATGAAACCAAAATCGAACTTTTTAGCAACAATGCAAAACGTTATGTTTGGCATAAAATGTAAAAACAGCTCATCACCCTGAACACACCATCCCCACTGTCAAACATGGTGGTGGCAGCATAATGGTTTGGACCTGCTTTTCTTCAGCAGGGACAGGGAAGATGGTTAAAATTGATGGGAAGATGGATGATACAGGACCATTCTGGAAAAAAACCTGATGGAGTCTGCAAAAGACCTGAGACTGGGACGGAGATTTGTCTTCCAACAAGACAATGATCCAAAACAAAGCAAAATCTACAATGGAATGGTTCACAAATAAACATATCCAGGTGTTAGAATGGCCAAGTCAAAGTCCAGACCTGAATCCAATCGAGAATCTGTGGAAAGAACTGAAAACTGCTGTTCACAAATGCTCTCCATCCAACCTCACTGAGCTTGAGCTGTTTCTCTCGATGTGCAAAACTGATAGAGACATACCCCAAGCGACTTACAGCTGTAATCGCAGCAAAAGGTGGCACTACAAAGTATTAACTTAAGGGGGCTGAATAATTTTGCACGCCCAATTTTTCAGTTTTTTTTTTTTTTTTTTTAAGTTTGAAATATCGAATAAATTTCGTTCTACTTCATGATTGTCACACTTGTTGTTGATTCTTCAAAAAAAATTCCAGTTTCATATCTTTATGTTTGAAGCCTGAAATGTGGCAAAAGGTCGCAAAGTTCAAGGGGGCCGAATACTTTCGCAAGGCACTATATATATATATATATATATATATATATATATATATATATATATATATATATATATATATATATATATATATATATATATATATATATATATGTAAATAATTGAAAGATGAAGATGATAATAACAATAATAATGGTAATAATCAGGGTAAAGAGTAAATTAAGTAAATAAATTAAATAAAGAAGAAAACTATTAATATAAAGTCAAGTGATGATGATAATATAATGCAAAGTTATACAAGTTTTTATAGAAAGATTATTACTATATAATAATAATGAAATATAGAAGTAAAAAACAGGGAGGAATAAGGATTAGAATATATATATATATATAAAAAAGAAAGGGGGGGGGGAGAAGAAAAGAAGAGAAGGGGAGAGGAAGGGAAGGGGGAAAAAAGAAGCGGGGGGGGAGAGAAAGGGGAGAAGAAAAGAGGAGAAAGAAGAAAAGAGAAAAAAGGGGAGAAAGAGAAGAAAAGAGAAAAAGAGGAGAAGAGAGAATACTGATACAAGCCTTTAAAAGGAAAAATACAGAAAAATGTATATGATGATATATAAATATAACAATGATGAGTCAATATATGGTGGTCATCATATTGAAAAGATACATGTATATGTCAGCAACATATATACATAAACACATAATAGAATGTAGTATCTATGGGCCGGATTCACAAAGAGTTACGCCAGCGTATCAGTAGATACGCCGACGTAACTCGGAATATAAGCCCGTCGTATGTTTAAGTGTATGCTCAAACTGAGATACACTTAAACCTGCCTAAGATACGACGGCCTGCGCCGTTGTATCTTAGAGTGCAATATTTACGCTGGCCGCTAGGTGGCGCTTCCATTGAGTTTGCCGTAGAATATGCAAATGAGTAGATACGCCAATTCACGAACGTACGCTTGCCCGTCGCAGTAAAGATACGCCGTTTCCGTAAGAGATACGCCGCGTAAAGATAAACATGCCCCCTAAGTGGCGTATCCTATGTTAAGTATGGCCGTCGTTCCCGCGACGCAATTTGATCTTTCTGAATCTGGCCCTATATATGTATGTATAAGCATACTCCCAAAAGGGAGACCCTAAATGTGTGTGTGTATATATATATATATATATATATATATATATATATATATATATATATATATATATATATATATATATATATATATATATATATATATAAAATCGTATTTTCCGGCGTATAAGACGACTTTCTAACCCCTTAAAATCTTCTTGAAAGTCGGGGGTCGTCTTATACGTCGGTAACCTAACCTTACCTTATCCTAAAGACATGCAGAATCGCGGCCGTATGTTTTTTCAAAAGCCGCGCCTCCTACGTCTTCTGTTCCGTGCTTTTGAAAAAACGTACAGTACGGCCGCGATTCTGCATGTCTAATGCATGTCTACCTTAGGATAAGGTAAGGGCACAGCAAGGGGGGACACGGAGCGGAGCGCGGACGGGGAGAACAGCACAATGGAGGGGTAATGTAATGTAATGGGGCACAGTCTGGCATGTAATGGTGGCTCTGTGAGGCGAGGCATGACTAGTAGGAAGGGGGTAGTCTTATACAGTGAGTATATCCCAAAACCAACATTTTGGCTGGAAAATTAGTCTTATACACCGGCAAACACGGTATATATATATATATATATATATATATATATATATATATATATATTACACACACTTATATATCCACAAATATGCAAGAAAACAAGAATACAAACAAAGAGAGGGGGGAATCTAAGAGCAACCCATTAAATAATAGTATTAGCCTCTATTTCCTCATTTAAGCCATGGGGCGACATGGTATTTAAAGAGTAGATCCAATAGGTTTCCTGTCTACAAAGACGTTGAAATCTTTCAACAGCAGTTGGAGTTTCAGGAATGGCCTCAATAATCCAAACCTCCAACACAGTAGTATCTTTTTGGTGATGCGTCAAAAAATTACGTGCAACACTATATTTGGGATTACCTGCATGTACAGCACGTCGGTGTTCCCCAAATCTAGTGCGTAAGGCTCTAATGGTTCTACCTACATATAAAAGGCCACAAGGACAAGAAAAAGCAATATACTACATACGTATGCAAAAATGTATAAGAAAGAACCGGGACGGCCGCACTCCAAAAATAAAAATGTGTTCCTTTTAATAAAAACTGGTCACAACATGGATGTCACAGAAAAAAATCAGGAAAAAAGGCTAACGCATTTCAAACTCTCATACAGTGCTTATTCATAGCATACGTAGTAGAACAATTGTAAAATGAGCTTAGATTAAAAACCTTATTATTAGCTGTGAAGTACTTTTTTCCATGTGTAACATTGGAACATTTAAATACCATGTCGCCCCATGGCTTAAACGAGGAAATGGAGACCAATACTATTATTTAATGGGTTGCTCTTAGATTCCCCCCATTCTATGCAATAGAACCGTTCTAATAGGAGCGTCGCAAGTCGCTCCGACTTAGAAAAAGGTTCTTGTACGACTTCGAGGAGCGGCTCGGGGCGATTTGCATTGACTTCTATACAGAAGTAATTTTGCTTATCGCCTCTGAAGTCGTCTTCAGGACGACGTGTAGAGTCGCCCCCAAAAGTCTTTCCCACCGCAGTGTGAACCGGCTCTTAGGGTCTCCCTTTTGGGAGTATGTTTATACATACACATTTAGGCCCGGATTCACGTAGCACTTACGCGACGTATCTCTAGATACGCCGCGTAAGTGCACAGATGGGCCGTCGCATCTATGCGCCGGATTCTTAATGCAAGATACGCCTGAAATTTGGCTTCCTCCGACCGACGTAAGTGTCCTACGCCGTCGTATCCTGGGCGCATATTTACGCTGGCCGCAAGGGGCGCTCCCATTGATTTCCGCGTAGAATATGCAAATGACTGGGATACGCCGATTCACGAACGTACTTGCGACCGTCGCAGTAATATACGCCGTTTACGTAAGGCGTACGTCCGGCGTAAAGTTATTTCACCTAAAGGAGGCGCATCCCATGCAAAGGTATGGACGATGGAACAGCCGTCGTATTTTACGTCATTTACGTAGTACTACGTGAATAGGGCTGGGCGTAGGTTACGTTCAGTGATTAGACGTATCTTAGGCGTTCATTCCGACGTGATTCTGAGCATGCGCACTGGGAGCCTCCACGGGATGGCGCATGTGCCGTTCGTTTGCCCATTTATTTACATGCATCACGTCCACCTTAGGCGAGCTCAAGCCGAGGAATTTACGTTACGCCGGCGCAACGTAGGGAGCGAGTGCTTTGTGAATACTGTTCTTGCCTCTCTGTGTTACGTCGGCGTAGCGCATATGAGATGCGCTACGCCGGCAGAAAGATGCGCCGATCTACCTGAATCCGGGCCAGATACTACATTTGATTATGTGTTTATGTATATATGTTGCTGACATATACATGTATCTTTTCAATATGATGACCACCATATATTGACTCATCATTGTTATATTTATATATCACCATATTTTTCTGTATATTTCCTTTTAAAGGCTTGTATCAGTATTCCCTCTTCTCCTTTTTTTCTCTTTTCTTCTCCCCTTTTTCTCTCCCCTTTTCTTCTCTTCCTCCCCGCCCTCCCTTTCTTTTTTATATATATTTTTATATAATATTCTAATCCTTATTCCTCCCTTTTTTTACTTCTATTTTTCATTATTATTTAATAATCTTTCTATATATACTTATATAACTTTGCATTATATTATCATCATCACTTCACTTTATATTAATCGTTTTCTTCTTCATCTTTAATTTATTTACTCTTTACCCTGATTACCATTATCTTCATCTTTCATTTATTTACCCAATTTAAATTTACTCTTTACCCTGATTATTATCATTCCCCCCCCCCCTTTTTCGCTTCTAATTTTATTTCTCTTTATTCTCATTTTCACACTTATTTTTATATTTATTTGTATTATTTTCATTATTTTAATTTTTCATTCTCCTTATCCTTATTTTTCATTCCATTTCTCGCTTTTCACGTTGACCCATTTATTATCATCATTTTTATTACTCATCATTCACTGATTTCTGTATATATATATATATATATATATATATATATATATATATATATATATATATATATATATATATATATATATATATATATATATATATATATATATATTAATTTACCATAAGTATTTTTCTTTTAGAGTAGTAAGCATTAAATAATAATTTTCCATTTGATTCCCGTTTTTGATATCCATCCATTGATTTGTACGTTCCGTTCCGATATAGTTCCATTGATTGTGTTGTGTGTATATTTTTTTCCCATGCATTTGCATTGGTTGACCTATTGCAGCATTCACTAGCCTATATAATACGTCCTCCTTGATTGGACGTCATGGATCTGAGGAAACAGCGGAGGCTGTGAAACGCGTAATCCGATTAGTTCATTCCTGTACTCCACGTTACTTCCGGTGCGACAACCCTGCTTTGCAGTCCACCCTGAGACGCACGCCGTCCCATATGACGGCTTGCACATCCCCTATGGTTGTTCGGCTTATTGGAACGCTTTACCATCAGCTCCCCCGTTCGCTGAACACATTTGCTGGGGACCAGGATCTGCCTGACACCTTAGTGACAACGGACCATATTTATATATATGCCTGATATTTCCTACAAGTTGTGAGTAGCCATTTGGCTGTTTGTTTACACAATTTTATTAAAAGTTCTTATTCTACTGCACTTAGATTAGCGCATCCCTTCTTCTCTTGTGTACACATTTTCAGAGCCTGCTTCTGCTTTGGGATTGCTGCCGCTATTGTTATCCTGGACTATATGGACTAATATTACTTATTCATTTTTATATTTATTTACCTCATTAATAATTATATTTAAAATGTATGGGCCATTGTTGTCTATGCTCTGATAATCTTGCGTTATCTAAAAAAATTTTCGTCTAGAATAAAAAGGAATGTGCTACAGATTTTTTAGACGATGCAGTATATGCGCAAATGTTTATCAAACCAATACAAAACCATTATTAGCAGATGAAAACACAGCTAATTTTAATTAATCTGTATGAAGTTAATAATAAATATTTGTAAATTTTTAATTCTGCCTTTTTGCAAAATGGTCGAACCTACCCAAAAACGTCTCAAAATCTGGAGGTTTTCATTTTTCACTTACAGCTTTCAGAATTTAAAAAGACCCCTCAAACTAGACATTTTCTACAAGCACATGACCTGTAGAACAAAAATAAAGTGCTACTGATTTTTTGGGCCCCGCAATAATTGCGCAAATGTTCGTCATATCACCATTTTCACAAAAAATACACTAAAATCATTAATATTGTACATAAACACAGCGCAACTTACAAAATTCCTGCTAAATTAGTACTAAAGCATTATTCACATGTGGCATACTAAATTGTACGCCCATGGAGGGCCATGTTTACCCGCACATAGATGCACAGATATTCCATACATCCCTGTACGTGTACATGGATGTAAAATCATGAACAATGGCTCTGTTCATGTAGGTGCTACATCCCAAATGACATCAATGGGACAGCCTGCACAGAGATACACGGAACACCTGTGCATCCCTGTAAAGGTACACTGTGCATGCCCTGTGTAAACAAGGCCTTAGGCCCCTTTCACACAAGCACACCGATCAGGTCTGCCCGTCCGTTTTTCAGGCGGACCCAATCGGATCACCCATTGTTCTCTATGGAGAGACTTATGTAAATGGACAGGTGCGTACTGACTTATGAGACCCAAAGGGGGCCCGACACCTCTTCAGACGCCCCTCGCCAGATCCTCAATTGTCAAGGTATCGCACACCGCCGTAATGAGTGCGCCCACCAGCGCTTTGTCATGCGCAGCATCGGACGATTCCTCCTCGCTGTCCGAATGATCAGGGCCCGCATCATCTGAGCGCTCCAAGCAGGGGCCACCCGCTACAGCAGAGCCTACTCTGGATCAAAGTACCCCAGTTCCCCAGAAGACGGAAGGGGGTAGGGGACATTTTTTACCTGCCTTACGCCCGCACGTCACTTCAACCCAGGGGATGACACCATGTCCGGACACCATGGAAGTCCAACGCTCGACTGGACACCGCCAGGGACCGAACACCCACACTGCCGGTGTCTGCAACGTGTTTGGTGGCCAGGCTGGGGTGACTACCAGGATATATGACATCCAGCCTGTCACCCAACCCAACAGTTGATTGCAGATGTATCATAAGAACAAACAATAAAAACCCACAAAATAAAGATTAGAAAAAAAAAAAAAAAAAAAAGACAGGTCCCAGGTCCTTCTAGACTAGGCAGAAAAAAAAAACTGTGCTGCATGTAGCAGTAAGGACCGCCCCGTTGGCGGTGATGTGCTTGTTTTTTTTCTGCCTAGTCCTACTCCTGAAGGTGGTGATATAACCCTAAGGTCAAGTATAGTGGTGCTGTGTTTGTCAATGAACGAAAGAAAGAGTGATGTTTTACCGCTGACGCCTGGGCGCGGTGAGTGTGAAAGCACTCTTTAGGCACATTCTACTGTAGCCACCACAGTAAAATTATCATGTTCAACCCTTGCTGGAATGTGCACATATCAACAGAAGTTAAATAGTCTGCAATATGTGCACAGTGCAGAGCATAAAACTTGAATGACGTAAAGGGAGGACTGGATTTTTGTTTAAAAATAAACAATGCAATTCAATTATGCTTACAATTCTCTACTTAACGACTTTTAAAATAAAAACAATAAGAGCATGTGGTCTGAAACCATTATTTAAGCATTCATTAGACTTACCTCCAGATCACGAAGAAGCCAGGTCTTACTGAAACCAGTGCCTTTGCTACATCTCTTCACCAACAATTTTAGCAGACCAGACTGAATAAAGGCAGTTTGAATTTCTTCAAAATCATGGTTCTGGGGGAGAAAAAAAAAATATATATAGAAAACCAGCCCTTTCTATTTTGATCAATGCCTCTAGCAAAGCAAATGTAAAAAACTAAAAGGGATTTTGCAAATGGAAACGAATAAACATGTGTCAAAGTGTACATTAAACATTTCACTAATTACATTTGAAGGTAAAGAGTGATGCGTAAAATGCAGTAGCTAACAGCATCCAGCAACAAATCACTGTCAATGTTAAAAAGTGGTAAGAGACTAAATCTAATTTTGCCAAGGATGGGAGATACCCAGACCCTCATTATGCAAGTGTGCCTTAGAATATAAATAATAGTCCTGTAATGTATCCCATGTCCTACATATACATCTGTATATATTTAAAAAATATATATATTTTTTTTCCATACATCATGGGACACAGAGTTAGGCTAATATTCATTACCTGCTGGGTTATACCTTATCTCCAGGTGAATGGACACTGGTGGACCAAAAGGTCTTTAGAAAGGAAGCGATCCCCTATATAACCCCTCCCATACCGGAAGTACTTCTGTTTTGTAGCAAGCACTGAATACTCACAAAGAGGGGAGGGACCTATGTGTCCCATGATGTACTCAAAGAAAAGGATTTTACAGGTAAGAATAACAAAAAAATCCTATTTGCTTTTTCATACACCATGGGACAGAGTTAGGCTAATATTCATTACCTGCTGGGACGTCCCAGAGCAATAGCCTTGAAGGGAGGGAGAAACTCTACCAAACAATAACCATCAGACTTTGCAGTGTACCGAGGGCTGCTGTATAGTCCAAAAGCCAAATCCTCGGCTGCTCGAACATCCGCTTGATAACATTTTGTGACCGTATGCACTGAAGACCAGGTAGTAACCTTACAAATCTGAGCCACAGCTACCCAATGGCAAAACGCCCAGGAGGTTCCTACACTCCTGGTAGAATGAGTTCTCACCCTAAAGGGAGAAGCTTTAGGTTTCAGACCAAAGGCCTGAATGACCAATTGACGGACCCAATTGGCAATGGAAGCCTTGGAAGCTGCATGCCCCTTCTTGGGTCCTTTTGGTAAAACAGCCTCAGATCTCCACAGATCTAGACAAATAAACCTTGACTGCCCGGACAACATCCAAAGAATGCAGTCGTCTCCCTTCCATCAAACGAGGGTGAGAGAAAAAAGAAGGCATGATTTAAATGAAAGGCTGACACCACCTTTGGCAAAAAGGATGGAACAGGTCGTAACATAAGCCTGTCGTGGTGAAGGATCAAGTACGGTTCCCTGCATGAAAGGGCCACAAACTCCGACACCCTTCTAGCCAAAGTGATAGCCATCAGAAAGGCTAGCTTGCGTGACAGCAAGTCTAATGAAATGTCCTTGATGGGTTCAAATGGTTGTTTCTGTAACACAGACAGCCCCAAGTTCAAGTCCCAAGGACACACAGGTGACCTAATGGGGGGAAAGCAAACAAGTTGCCCACTGCATAAAGGTTCCGACCAGTAAATAGGAGGCTGAAGGCCTTTGGAAGAATACTGATAAGGCCAAAACTTGACCTCTGATTGTACTCAAGACCAATTTGATTTCCACAGCTCACTGTAGAAAAGAGAGAATTCTCCCAATTGCGTATTTCCGAGGATGCAATTTTTTGGCCTCACACCAAGCAAGTCTTCCAGACCTTATGATAGCTTCCTAGTGACAGCTTTTCTAGTATTGACTAGGGTAGACACCACTGGTCCCGGGACGCCACGGTCCTTTAACACCCTGGCTTCAATGGCCATGCCATAAAATTTAGAGAGACTGTAAATTGGGGTGGAATATAGGACCTTGGAGACAGTAGATCAGGGCGCTGTGGAAGCGTCCATGGCTCATCTATTGTCAGTCTCACAATCTCGGGGGAACCAGGGCCTTCTGGTCCAGGCTGGTGCCACCAGAATGACTGAAACTCCCTCTCTCCGAATCCTACGCAACAAATGTGGAAGGAGAGGGATTGGAGGGAAAGCTTAAACCAGGGAGTACTGGCTTCATGGAACTACCAGAGCATCTGCTCCGAGGATCTCTTGTTCAGGACACAAACTGCTGTAGCGTGTTGTTGAACCTGGATGCCAGTAGGTCGAACTCTGGCCATCCCCAACATTGGCAAATTTCCTGGAACACCCCTGGGTGTAGGGACCATTGTCCCTGGTAGATCTGCTTTCCAGGTCTCTACTCCCAGGATATGGACTGCCGATAGAATCAGCACACATCCCTCTGCCCATGCTAGTATGTGGTTCACCTCTTTCAGAGCTACCCGCCTTGGTGGTTTATATAGGGTGGCCACTGCAGTGGCATTGTCAAACTGAACTAAGACAGAATAGTTGTACTGCCCAATCCAGGACGTTGATGGGTAGGATCTGTTCTGTCCTTGACCATTTCCCCTGAGCTGTGAGCCCTTCTAGGGTCGCTCCCCAGCCTGAGAGACTGGCATCCGTAGTCAGTACTCTCCAAGTTACAGGGAGGAAGGATCTTCCCTTTTGCAGGTTCTGATCCTGCAACTATCAGTTTAGGCTTAAAGGGGTTGTGAAAGGTAAAAAATGTTTTCCCTAAATAGCTTCCTTTACCTTAGTGCAGTCCTCTTTCACTTACCTCATCCTTTGATTTTGCTTTTAAATGTCCTTATTTCTTCTGAGAAATCCTCACTTCCTTTTCTTCTGGCTGCAACTCCACACAGTAATGCAAGGCTTTCTCCCTGGTGTGGAGTGTTGTGCTCGCCCCCTCCCTTGAGCGGGCAAGCAGGAGAGTCAGGACGCTCTCTATGTTGCAGAGAAAGGAGCATTAGTGGGCATTTTTACTATCCTGCTCGCCGCCTCCCCCCTCAAGGGAGGGGGCAAGCAAGACACTCCACACCAGGGAGAAAGACTTGCATTACTGTGTGGAGTTACAGACAGAAGAACAGGAAGTGAGGATTTCTCAGAAGAAATAAGGACATTTAAAAGCAAAAATCGAAGGATGAGGTGAAGTGAAGGAGGACTGCACCAAGGTAAAGGAAGCTATTTAGGGGATTTATTTTTTACCTTTACAACCCTTTTAAGCGTGTCCGAGGAGAAAGGAACATTGTTGTAGAGGCATGGAATGGAACTTGGCTTAGGGCACCACCTCGAAGGAGGCTACCATCCTCCCTACAAGACTCACACAGAGCCGAATGGAGGATTGTTTGGTGCCCCTTACCGACGCGCCTGATTCTTCAGGCACAGACCCTTGCGGATGGCAAGAACACTCTTGCTTGGACAGTATCTAGGATCAGACCTAAATACTTTAGACTTTAAACTGGTCTCAAGGTTGATTTTTCATTATTTATGATCCAGCCTAAGCTTTCCAAATACCGCACTGTGCATGTTATGCTCTGTTCTAGAGCCTGCAGTGAGTGATCTCTAAACAGGAGGTCATCCAGATA
Source organism: Rana temporaria (assembly GCF_905171775.1). Lineage (NCBI taxonomy): Eukaryota > Metazoa > Chordata > Amphibia > Anura > Ranidae > Rana > Rana temporaria. Next base: position 242,819,738 of record NC_053490.1, on the reverse strand, counting down.
CCCGAGCGCCAGAATCCCTTGGGCCCTTAAAAGACCCAGTACTGGTGCTAGGACCTTTGTGAACATACAGGGAGATGTAGCAAGCCAGTAGGGTAGAGTCACAAACTGAAAATTACATTCCTCTACTGCAAATCGCAGGAACGTCTGAGACCGAAAGGAACGTGTAAATATGCATTCTTTATATCGATGAAGGCTAGAAAGTCTCCCATCTGGAGTGAGGCTACTACTGAGTGGAGAAACCTGCTGTATTGAATCCTTTGAGTTTGACACCCCTGCCTTAAATTCATCGGGGGCAGCATTAGCAGTATGGTTGCCCTCAAAGGACCGGTTGTATCTGTAGAACTAGGTGTCCACTATTTATTATCATAAATAATTGTCACTGCATTTGTTTATAACTGGTTTTACGGAGCACAGGAGTTTGCTGCGTATAGAGCGCAGGGTTCAGGAGTTTGCTTCGTATAGAGCGCAGGGTTCAGGGTTTTGCTGCGAATAGAGCGCAGGGTTCAGGAGTTTTGCTGCGAATAGAGCGCAGGGTTCAGGAGTTTTGCTGCGAATGGAGCGCAGGGTTCAGGAGTTTGCTGCGTATGGAGCGCAGGGTTCAGGAGTTTGCTGCGTATGGAGCGCAGGGTTCAGGAGTTTGCTGCGTATGGAGCGCAGGGTTCAGGAGTTTGCTGCGTATAGAGCGCAGGGTTCAGGAGTTTGCTGCGTATAGAGCGCAGGGTTCAGGAGTTTGCTGCGTATGGAGCGCAGGGTTCAGGAGTTTGCTGCGTATGGAGCGCAGGGTTCAGGAGCTTGCTGCGTATGGAGCGCAGGGTTCAGGAGCTTGCTGCATATGGAGCGCAGGGTTCAGGAGTTTGCTGCATACGGAGTGCAGGGTTCAGGAGTTTGCAGATATCACTCATGACCAATAGAGCACATGATAAGTATCCATGCCTTCAACCCCTGTGTGTGATGTAACTTGCACAGACCTGCTCAGTGCCACTGCGGCACGATGACTGCTTCCTCCACCGGCTCTCTGCTGCTAGACATCATAACCTCCCCCACCTCCTGTTCACTGCACTGCCGCTGCCTCTTTCTGAGCTGTGATGAACGAGGGGACGCTTGTACCTGCAAGAGCCTGTACGATGTCACCTGGGCTAATCCTGTGCCCCTCACCCGCTACACCGCTATCTTCACTCTGCAGAAACGTATTCTCTGACAGTCATATTGCATGGCGCTCGGAGATGGAAAGGACACATCACCAGGGGAGAACACATACCCCGCACACATATCTGCTGGTGTTCCATGCTCAGCAGCGTCCGCTCATTCCCGGAAATACAGTGAGAGAGAGAGATGGTGAGAGCGTGTAGGTGACAGGTGCAGGTTCTGTGTCGGCTGGTATGAACACTCTCCTGAAAGCCTGCATAGAGGAAGACACCATCTGGTCTGAATGTGTTTTCGGGTTTCGAGCGTGCTGAAAAACGGACACATGACTCAAAAACCAGACAAGGTGGCAACCCTAGTGACGGCGGATGTTTACTCTTGTTGCCTGGGAGACAAAAGAGGCGACGGCCTGCCGGTGGTTGCGCGGGCCACATGGCAAGGTCTGGCGGGCCGGATTCGGCCCACGGGCCTTGAGTTTGCCTCCTCTGCTTTAAGGCGTCAACAGCAAAACACAGCGCTCACGGAATCTCTGCCTTATTTTCAGGCAGATCATCCTCCTGGTTAGGCCTGTCAGGCCGTCTGATCTGCTCCTTTACAGACTGGCAGATACCAATTGCTGCAACAGCTGGCTGAAATGGCCAAAGAAAAGGAAGCTTAATAATGACTCAAATTTCTCATCAACAGGGTCTTTCAAGCCCTGTGCGTTATCTACCAGATAAGTTAAGTTCTCGTTTAAGGAAGAGAATGCTGCATCTATGGCTGGCATTCTCCACTTCTTAAACGTTTCATCCATGGTATAAAAGGGAAAACCTCTTATGGAGGAACAAAAATCCTGTCAGGATGTTCCCAATCAGCATACACTGCCTGTTCTAACAGAGTGTAAGGAGAAAGCCTGTGAGGCCTGAAGAGGCCTCAGGGATTCCAAAGAGAACCAGGGGGCTCAGTGACCTCTGCAAGAGGCAACTTAAAGGCAGAACAAACCATTTCAGTAAGAGTCAGGATCAAAAGCCTCTGTGATTGAGAGGCAGATACCAACTTGATATCTTCTTTGTCTAGATTGCTCGGAAGCAGACTCATCTACCAGAGGCTATCCACAGAATCCTGAGCTTTTAGCTTACTCATCCTCAACCCATTCCTGTGCTCCAGACTATGAGACTCTGGGGATCTGTCACCATTCTTACCATCCTGCAGGATGGAGGCAATCATGTCAGCAATTCTGTGCTCTTACCCGGCTAGGGCTGAGGACAGTTCAACCTTAAAGGGTGAAGCAGCAGCGTTGACTGTAGGCACAATACCAGATAGGTGCAGCAGCTCAGAATGCCCGGAAGCCTCTGGTCTTTCAGGGGATACAACACTAGGGATACGACTAGGTTCATCAGGAACTACTGACAAAATATGTGTGCCCTTCCCTGTAGTGTTAGTCCTGCTCCTCTTTTTTGAAGACAATGCGAACCAAGGCGAAATGGCACACCGTAATGCGCCATCATACAGGCAAAAAACAGCCAGACACAAGCAAAAAAGGGGAACTTTGCAAACACCCACAGCTAGCCCAAAATTCCCCTGTATGGTCACCGCACACAGGTGTCCAGCCTCTAGCTAGCTTGACTGATTGTAACAATCACTGGGACACCCTACAATAAGTAAATAAAGGGGTTTCACTTACCCTTCCAGGCGCAGGGCAGCTTAGAAACTAAAAGCCCAAACTTCACCCACTGTCACTTGAGTACCTTCAATGACTGGGTACCATTTACATTTTTAAGGTCCACTCCCTTTGACCTGTACAGCACCCTGCAGGAATGCCTTAGCGCTGTGGTGTCCAGGATTCCACTTCGCAGGGTCCAGCTCCCAGGCCGCATTACAGGCAAAACTTTGCAGAATCTTGAGTCTTCTTTACGAGGCTTGGGTACCATTTATCTAAGCATATAAAGCCTGTGTCAAATGGATCTGATCGGTCAAACCCTTTATTCATTTAAGAACCGTTTGTGGGACTAAAGACCTGGAGCTCAGTGAGCTCAAACCACCTTGCCATCCACCTTGAAGACACGGGTAAAAAATCTGAAGTACTTCCTGTATGGGAGGGGTTATATAGGGGATCACTTCCTGTCTAAAGACCTTTGGTCTACCAGTGTCTATTCACCTCAAGATAAAGTATAACTCAGCAGGTAATGCATATTAGCCCAACTCTGTGTTCCATGATGTATGAAAAAGAAAAGTGAATATACAGTACGCACAGACTCACACAGGACAAATTATGTCATCGCATGGTCACTTTTACTCAATAGCTCACCTGTAAAAAGTATGGATATACTTACCTTTCCAGTAGTCTGTGCCCTGAAACAACTGGTCCCTCATCGCCGCTGCAAGTATTTTTTCTGGCTGTGAAAACTACTTGCGCCGCCGCCCTGACTGCTGTGGCACCTTATACTGGCTCATACATCATAACAGAACATATTGAGTTGCCGAGAAACCAGAGCATGCAGTAGGGAAGGGTGAGATGGGGGAGAGTATTTAACTCATCGGATTGAGTACTTTACATGACAGGGGGTGCAAAGAAATTGTGGGTTTTAAGTATCTATGCTTCTTTTACAGGTAAGATATTGGGTAAAAGTGGCTCTGTGGTTACAGGACCATTGCCGCTCTTTGCTTCTAAAAAAGAGATTTTTAATACAGCTTACCTGTAAAATCTTTTTCTTGGAGTACATCACGGGACACAGAGCGGCATTCATTACTATATGGGTTATATGGAGTACCTTCAGGTGTAGACACTGGCAATCTCAAACAGGAAATGCCCCTCCCTATATAACCCCCTCCCATAGGAGGAGTACCTCAGTTTTGTAGCAAGCAGTATGCCTCCCAAAATGGTCCTCAAAAAAGAGGGGTGGGAGCTCTGTGTCCCGTGATGTACTCCAAGAAAAAGATTTTACAGGTAAGCTGTATTAAAAATCTCTTTTTCTTTATCGTACATCACGGGACACAGAGCGGCATTCATTACTATATGGGATGTCCCAAAGCAATGCTTACAATGAGGGGAGGGAGAACATCTCCAAGACAAAAGGATTTAATTTAGAGATATACTCAAATCATAATAAATCCAACTTAGTTGAGAAAAATAATTTTAAATTTTAAATTTAACTCAAAAAAGAGGAGCCCCCGGAATCCAAGGGTCTCAAACTGCAGCCTGCAGCACTGCCTGCCCGAAGGCAGTATCAGTATTCCTTCTTACGTCCAACTTGTAGAATTTTGTAAACGTGTGGACAGAAGACCAGGTTGCCGCCTTGCAAACTTGAGCCATAGAGATCTGGTGGTGTGCTGCCCAGGAGGCGCCCATGGCTCTAGTAGAATGAGCCTTTAATGATACTGGAGGAGGCAACCCTTTCAAGCCGTAGGCCTGAGTGATTAATTGCTTAATCCACCTAGAAATGGTGGACTTTGCAGCTGCCTGCCCCTTCTTGGGCCCATCCGGTAGAATGAACAGCACATCTGTTTTCCGGATCTTCTTTGTAGCTTTAAGATAGGCCTTCATGGCCCTGACAATATCCAAGGTATGCAGCAACCCTTCCTTTCTGGAAGTAGGTTTAGGGAAGAAGGATGGTAATACCAAATCCTGGTTCAAATGAAAACTGGATATGACCTTCGGTAGGAAGGAAGGATGAGGGCGGAGAACGACCCTGTCCTTATGAAAAACAAGATATGGTTCCTTACAGGATAAGGCCGCTAGCTCCGAAACTCTTCTTGCGGAAACTATGGCAACCAAAAATACTAACTTCCTTGTCAGTAGAACCAAAGGAATTTCAGCCAACGGCTCAAACGGTTGTTTCTGTAAACTTGACAGAACAAGATTTAAATCCCACGGACAAAGCGGGGATTTAACTGGAGGTCTAATACGTAAGACCCCTTGAAGGAAGGTCTTAACCAGCGAGTGGGTGGCCAGCGGCCGCTGAAACCACACTGACAGAGCAGAAATCTGTCCTTTGATTGTGCTTAATGCCAATCCTTTATCCACTCCTAGCTGGAGAAAACTTAATACTCTATCGATGGTAAATTTGCGAGAAAAGCCATCGCTTGGACTCACACCAGCCTACATAGGCCTTCCAGACCCTGTAATAAATCACCCTAGAGACCGGTTTCCTGGCTCTGATTAGGGTAGAGACTACTTTCTGAGACAGACCTCTACCCCTGAGAATCAGGGATTCAGCTTCCAGGCCGTCAAATTTAGATGCCGTAAGGCAGGGTGGAGGATCGGACCTTGCGATAGCAGGTCTGGCCGTAGAGGAAGAGTCCAAGGGTCTCCCACTACCATCTTTAGGATGAGTGAGTACCATGCCCTTCTGGGCCATGCTGGAGCTACCAGGATGACTGGTATGTGTTCCACCCGGATCCTGCGCAGCAGGCGGGGTAGTAACTGGAGCGGGGGAAACGCATAAAGAAGTTTGAACTGATGCCAAGGGCAAACCAACGCATCGGTTCCGCAGGCCATCGGATCCCTTGAGCGGGATATGAACCTGTCTAGTTTCTTGTTGAGTCTCGATGCCATGATATCCACGTCCGGCACTCCCCATCTTTGGCAGAGTGCTTGAAAGACTTGTGGATGCAGAGACCATTCCCCCGGCCATAGAGTCTGGCGGCTTAAGAAGTCCGCCTGAAAGTTGTCCACTCCTGGAATGAATATTGCCGATATGCAGGGCACATGCGCCTCTGCCCATAGGAGAATCAAGCTCACCTCTCTCTGAGCGGCTTGACTCCTGGTTCCCCCTTGGTGATTTATGTATGCCACGGCCGTGGCATTGTCTGATTGAATTCTCACCGGGAACCCCTGCAATTTTGACGTCCAAGCCCTGAGGGCTAGTCGAGCAGCTCTGAGCTCCAAGATGTTGATGGGCAACTGCTTCTCTGGCTTTGCCCAAGTACCTTGGCGAGTGCAACCATCCAAAATTGCTCCCCAGCCCGTCAGGCTGGCGTCTGTGGTCACTATCTTCCAAGCCACTGGGCTGAAAGACTTCCCCTTCAGTAGATTCTGAGGGTCTAACCACCAACACAGACTTTGTCGGACTCTTGATAAGAGCGGCAACGGGATATCCAAGGCCTGTGGCCTTCTGCTCCATGCTGACAGGATGGCTGCCTGTAGGATGCGAGTGTGGCTCTGGGCGTATGGTACCGCCTCGAACGTGGCCACCATCTTGCCTAGTAACCTCATACATAGGCGAATAGTCGGTTCTTTCTTGCTTAGAACCAGTAGGATTAATTCCTTGATGGCTTTTACCTTCCTCAGAGGTAGGAACACTCCTTGTTGTTCTGTGTCTAATCTCATGCCGAGATATTCCAACTGCCTTGTGGGCTGGAAAGCTGACTTTTCTCGATTTAGGACCCAGCCGAACCTCTCGAGGTATTGGACCGTGAGGGCCACTGCTCGCTCCAAGCCGGGAGACGAGTGGTCTATGACTAGGAGGTCGTCCAGGTATGCTAGGATCGTGACCCCTTGGATCCTTAGCTTGGCTAGGATCGGAGCTAGGACCTTCGTGAACACCCGGGGGGCCGTAGCCAACCCGAAGGGAAGCGCCACGAATTGGAAGTGACGCGAAGCCACCATGAAGCGTAGATATCTTTGATGTGGCTGATAAATTGGAACATGAAGGTAGGCATCCTTTATGTCTATGGACGCCATGAAGTCGTCCTTCTGGAGTGTGGCAGCTGCTGACCGCACGGATTCCATCCGAAATGAGCGGATCTTTAGATATGCATTTACCATCTTTAGGTCCAAAATTGGCCTGACATCTCCATTGGGGATGATGAATAGGTTGGAGTAGAAACCCAGCCCCTGTTCCAGGACTGGCCGGAATCCGAGGCGGATCGTTTGGAATCCTCGACTCCTGGAAATGAGGAGGAGGAAACCTTAGGAAATCTAATTTGTAGCCTATGGCCACGGAAGACCGTACCCACTCGTCGGGAATGCTGGCTTCCCAAATCTCTGAAAAGAGTCGCAGCCTTCCCCCCACCTTCGTGGGTGGGGGCGCCCCTTCATAAGGTTGGCTTGGGGGCTGGTTTTGCTGGTTTGCGAAACCACTGCCTTTTGCCTCTAACAGCCTGTCCTTGTGATTTGCTGTTGAAGCCGAAGTTTGCTTTTGCAGGAGGCCGTCGATACTGCTTGGCATTAGAGGGCCCCTGCCCAGGGGAATACTGTCGTTTAAACGCAGGCCCCTGAACCTTCTTCTTAGTTGGCAAGAGAGTACTCTTGCCGTTTGAAATGGTCTGAATGTATTTATCTAGGTCTTCTCCGAAGAGTCGTCCTCCATGGAAGGGGAACCCTACCAGGAGCTTCTTGCATGGGGGCTCAGCCTCCCAGCTTTTTAACCATAAGAGTCTTCTCATATGGATAAGGGATAACGATAAACGTGACGCTTGCTGGATAGAATCCTTGATTGCGTCTACCGTAAAACATATGGCCTTAGGGACATCCGAAAATTCTTCTGCCTGCTGGGCAGGAATAAGTTTAAGCATCTGCTTAAATTGATCCGATAATGCTTGAGCGACCCCAATCGCAGCCACAGCTGGCTGTACTACTGCCCCTGCAGTAGTGAAGGAGTTCTTAAGTAGTGCTTCCAAGCGCTTATCAACTGGATCCTTGAACACCTGTATGTTTTCTACAGGGCATGTTAACGATTTGTTAACACATGAGATGGCTGCGTCCACTGCAGGAGTAGCCCATCTTTTGGAAAATTTTTCTTCCATAGGATATAGGACAGAGAACTTCTTAGGTGGTAAGAAGATCTTATCTGGCTTGTTCCAATCTTGGAACAAAACTCCCTCTAATAGAGGATGGATCGGAAACACAGCATTGCTTTGAGGCGCCCTCAGTGAGCCCAAAGCTGAAACCGTCGATACCTGGAGATCTGGTACTGGCAAGTTGAATGCCCTATGGACCAAGTCCGACAATCCTTGAATCCACCAGCTCTCCCTCAGGGAGACTGCCCCAGACTCCTCTGTATCCGGATCTTCGATCCCTGAACCTACTTGGTCCTTGTCCAAGAGGTCGTCCAATTCCCCTGAGGAAAGGACCTCCTCTTCTGAGGGTCCGCGCTCGGGCGACGGAGATCTATTCCGCTTACTGCCCCGCATAGCTGCGGCTATCATTTTACCCATGCTTTTCTGCATCTCTTTTAAAGAGGTGAGTAATACCTCCTCCGTGACCATCTTAGGGTTGGACTGACCCGCGTCAGCTCCAGCCCCAGATCCCGATGGCCCCAAGGCTCCCTGTGGGGAAAGCAGCGGCATAGCATTGTCCGAGACCTCAGACTCTCTGGGGGAATCCCCACCTCTTGTACCCTTGTTTTTTGATGCCATGGTACAATACCGAGGTACACCTGCTACTTATTGGTACCTGGGACTTATAAATAGTTAAATGCCCAAACACCTGTTTGGGGGATAAAAAATGCTTCCTCTCCCCTAGATGACACTTTTTTTTTTTTTTTTTTCAAAAAAAAAAAAATCTTTTTTTTTTTTTTTCAATCTAGGAAAGAAAAAACATTCTGTCCCCCTGAGTAGTATTGCAAGAAAAACTATGAGATGGAAAAGAAACAGCCTATTTCTAGGCTTGAAAACAGTCTTTCTGAAGACTGCAATATTCTTTCTGGCCACTGTGTGTCCTCGGCGCCCCGTGCTTGCCGTTCTGGTCTTTCCTCCTCAGTTCCAAAGTATTGAATGAGCTATATGGAACAAACAAGGAAGGGCCGCCCCTTCCTTAAGCCACTGACCCGCCCTTCCCCCCCAGCAATCTCAAACAGGAAATGCCCCTCCCGACAGGGGGGGGGTGGGGTTGGGAGGAAGGGACCTCTCTGCTCCAGAGGTCGGCGTTTTGCCTGCTTTGCAGGCCGTGAGGAGGAAGACTGAATGGAGCATCGCCTGGAGGCTTGCAGGTAAGCACAGCTCTCTGACACACACATATACTTTTATATCACACAGGCCCCACTCAATGCTTTTCCAACACTACAAGGGAGGTCACATCTTATGGGGAATAATACATATAGAGCCATCCTATCTTTATGATATGTGACTAGTTTGCCAGATGCAGTGCATAACTTTAGGCATGTCCCCTGTGACCCCCCAGAAAAAACCTGCTAAGAACCAAGTTCCGCAAGTTTTCCCCTCACTTACCTGCTCCATGCCGCAGGACTTTGCCAAGCAAGAGGCCCAATCTTCCCCCATCTCGGTGGGGATGTCTAGACCTTCAGGCCCTGGGTTCCTATGAAGGATCCACTGTCCTGGGCCCATATAGCACTCTGGCAACAGAAACATTAGGCACCCAAAGGTTTCTAAGTTCTGGGCCCAGGGTCCAGCTCTCTAAAAAGAAAAGCATTATGGGCTATACCCCAAGGGTTTGGGGTCCGGTTACTGACCACTTTAGCGCTGAGGCTTTTTTGGACAGAACCGGTTAGCTCACCTAATCCCAAGGATGTGGAGGCAAGCTAAACCATGACTAACACCTAAGACACTGGCGGAAAAACTGAGGTACTCCTCCTATGGGAGGGGGTTATATAGGGAGGGGCATTTCCTGTTTGAGATTGCCAGTGTCTACACCTGAAGGTACTCCATATAACCCATATAGTAATGAATGCCGCTCTGTGTCCCGTGATGTACGATAAAGAAAATGCTGTATCCCAATCTATCACACTTCTCATACGTCACCGACTTGGGGGACAAGCATGCAGATCAGGAATTCTAACCAACTGTTGCAGACCTGTTCTGGGCCAGGGACTTATAAGCCTGGGGCAGTCAAAGGAATGGTTCCCCTAAGATATAATTTGCAGAAGATTAAGTACAGGATACCTATCAATTTTGAAGATGAGAAAAATATGGCAGACACTACGTCCCCTATCGGTATACAAATATGTAAAAATGCCTTCTTAACTGCATAATTTTGCAATAGTCTACACTGATGTCTTATTTAAAAAAAAAAAAAAGCAGCAAGGTTTCGCAATAGAAGGCAACATATTTCTTGCAGCACAGGTTCACTTTGCGGTATTAAGACTTTTAATACGGTTTGCACGTTTTGTTGCATGACTAAAATGTGCATGTCCTAGCCGCGCTGGAGGTGCCTATAAATCAATGGCACCACAAGCTCATAGGCATTCTTTTTGCACATCCCCAGAATGCACAGATGTGAATGGGGCCTTACAGTTTCATTGTACAGAGCATAGGTTAAAATATTACTGCAGGTTTTCCTCTGGTTTTAAGTATTCTTAACACAATGGAATGAAATAATAGCGATATAAAATAACCCCTAACAATTCCTTAGTAATGGTTGGAGAGACTACACACTCTACACTACATACATGTTTGTGTAACTGGATGAATAACTGGAAGAGTCACCAAATGGAAGAACAGAATTGTATACATAAAGATACTTTAAGTAGCCCAGGTGTTCCCTGTCAGGCTGATAATTATATTGTAATATGCAGAGATAATAATGTAATTTTAAACAGTATTTAACATGATCTGCCAGTACTATTTGATAACTGAATGAATTATTGTCCTATGAATATTTACACATTCATTTTCATATTCTTTAAAAGAACTGAGTGAAGAGTGAAATGTAATTACAGGAAGAACAAGAGGACTTTTTTATGAACATATGCACCATATTGCAGGCCAGGAGGCAATATATCTCTAAATTCTATTTCAAAAGATCGATATGATGGAATTTAGTTACAAACGACACACACAGGCTGTTGCAAATTAGAGATGTCTACAGCAGGCTCTTTATACAACTTAAAGCAATTCAAGTTACATGATAGCCAAGTATTAGTTTCTGATAATTTCTTTAATTCAGAATTGATATGGTTTTCCCTGAATTTTAGAGTTCATATTTTGATTACAGCAGTGTTCAAGCAATCTTCATGTGACATTCTACCTGTGCTCCTATAGAGAGTCCAGTAAGATGCTTTTCACTTTAAGGGCAGTTGCGATAATGCCAATGGGCCTTAGTGGTTCCCCAAGGGATTACTTAATCTCAGACCATGAACACTAATACAATATGAATTCAACCTGTTAGTATTTAACTACAGAAAGAATAAGCAAAATATTACCTTCAATTATTTTTAAACACACCATTTCCAGATTTATCATAAATATGCAATGTATGACAATGTTTCTAAGGGCTCATAGTGACATTTTTTTTGCGCAAAAACAGCTGTTTTCCATTTAAACACAGCTGCATGTGTTTTACAAGAGAAGGCAGTTGAAACACATCTCTATAAGACATATTGCATCAGAAAAAAGGCCTGTAAACACAAAATAGTCAAATGCAGCCTCTGAACTATCATGTGTACATTAAAGTCAGTAGCAATTTGCTCACCAGTGTCAAATACTAAAATACAAATGTCAGTCTGCATAAGCCCTAACTATAAGATGGGGTTAGAAATCCAGGGCGCAAGAATACTATCAGAAGCTTACTGTTGATCACAATGGTTCTTTGTAATCAAAAAGCTTAAGCTATGAACGTCACTTATTTAGAATTTAAAGTCTGAGTAATTGTCCATGTATGAGAGCGAGAACTATAATTAGTAAGTTATTTTAGCTTAAAAAAAATAAAAAAAATAAATGGGAGTTGATGCACAATTAATCTAACAGTGAAAGACAATGGCAAACAACGATTACTTAACAGATAGAGAATTCTGAACATCAATTATAAAACCATCCAACTTCAGGTTTTAAAATACTTTGTGGTACATATTCGGTTATCACTTTTATTTTTTTCCGTGGTTTACAGTAAACCTAAAAGTGGATAGTTATTTAGTGCACTATACACATTATTCATGTTTGTGTAGTATTACCTTTAGAGTTTTATATAATCCTTTAAGAGCCAACGACAAGACCCAAGTAGCTTCAACTGCCTCTGCACAGCTGTTGTCCAAGTTCTGCTGCAGGAGGTTACTGGTGATTGAAGCAAAGTGCTGGAGATATTTTTTAAGATTTACTTCTGGGTCTTGGCTTTTAAAATCTTTCCTTTGCATCAGCTGGTAATCTTTCACTAGAGGAGTTTGATTAAAGTACAAGTTAAAAACTATTAGAAATTGAAACTGAAAATGTATTAAAGAGCATGTCGAGGCAAAATTACATTTAGTATATTTATGAAGAAAAAAAAAAAAAGCTGCTAGTGTGGAAAAATACCTGTTGATTTGTCAAACATTCAGTGTGCCAACTTCCCATTTGGGTTTACACAATGCCACAGACTTTGCTACTCTGAAAGGCCAACTAGTGTGGTCACTGCTTCTTTCCTACTACAGAACTCCAGAGGGGAAAATGGAGATTTAAGGGTATATTTGGGTAATGCCAGGACATAAAACTTGTGTTATAATGAAAAAAAAAAAAACACAATACATTTTCCAAATATACATTTACTCTTTTGTTTAATTAATAAGAGCACTTTAACACCATGCCCTCCTCCTTCAGGCCCCTTTCACACTGGGCGCAGGAGGTGCGCTGGCGGTATAGCGGCGCTATTTTTAGCGCCGCTATACTGTAGTTATTGCTGCGATATTCGGCCGCTAGCGGTGCGGTTTTATCCTCCGCTAGAAACAGTTAAAACCGCTGCTACAGCAGCGGTTTGCAGGCAGTATAGCCACGCTGTCTTATTGATTTCAATAGGCAGCAGCGGTAAAGGAGTAGTAAACACACCGCTCCAAAGATGCGGCTAGCAGGACTTTTGAAGCGGCCCTGCTAGCGCACCTCTTCAGTGTAAAAGCCTCGGGTTTTTACACTGAAGATTGCAGGGCAGGATTTTCTCAGGCATTATTTAGGCGCTATTTTTAGCGCTAAAACGCCTGAAAAACGCCTTGGTGTGAAAGGGGCCTTAAAGTCTTGCTTGCAAAACAAAAATAAATAAATAAAAGACCACCATTACTTAAATAGTGAGGATATAACACATTTTCCATGGGTGCCCTTTCCAGGACTGGTTCTGGCACATCCATTATTTCATCCCACCTACATTTTCAACATACAACCCAGTTAATGCATGTATTGGTGGGGAACTCCCATACAGAATGATAGGTCCTCTCATTGTTTTTGGCAGTTTTTCATACTAACACTTCTGTTGGGCTGTGGATTCACAGTTTAGTTTTGATGGAGTAAAGGTTGCAAATTCTTTGACGTTTATTGTAATAGAGACCATGCTGTTGGTGATTTTTTTATTTTAACATAAGCACTCCTATTTTAGGTTAAAGCAGAAAAGTAAAACTTCAGCTCATCATCCTCCTCCTCCTCCTCCTCCTCCTCCCCTTCCCCCTTCTGTAACATTACTGGCAGTTTTTATTTTCTAGGAGTAGCTTTTTTTTTTCAATTCTTTATTTGGCTTTTTCAGTATTATAACAAAGTAAAAACAAACAGATATGCCCGTTACAATGTTAAGTTAAAAATATATAAAGGCACAGAACATGTTCCCAGTAGAGGTACCTCAAGAGAACATACTGTACATTAATACTTGAGTTAGCAAGCTCAACTGTTACCCTTAAATATGCTAGCATATAGTCAGGACAAGCAGTTGACTATCTAGAACAGGTGTGTCCAACACAAAATCGTAAACTTACTTAAAAATTTAGAACTTTTTGTAAAAATGTGTTTATACTTAGTGCAAACATGCAGCCGGAAAAAAAAAATTGACACCGTCTTTTTACTGGACTTTTTATTATTATACAGGATTTATATAGTGCCGACAGTTTGCGCAGCGCTTTACAACATAAGGGCAGACAGTACAATTACAATACTGTTTAATACAGGAGGAATCAGTGGGGCCTTCTCCTTAGAGCTTACAATCTAAGCAGGAGGGTCAAGAAATACAAAGAGTAATAACTGTTGGGGATGGGCAAATGGAGAAAATAAATGTGCAGTGGGGGGTCGGATAGGCATGTCTGAAGAGATGGGTTTGCAGGGATCATCTGAACTTTGACAGAGTAAAAGATAAACAGATTGGGGTAGGGAGTTCAAGGGGATGGAAGAGGCTCTGGAGAACTTATGGTACAGTAGGTTTTATTTTCCCAAATAAGAAATTTCCAACTTTTCACAATCACGTCTTAGGCAGCACCTATATTTGTGAGCAACGATTTTCAAGGTTGAAGCACATAAAGGGCAAAATTTGATCCAAATAATCTGATGAGCACCTTGAGAATTCATTGAAAATTGCTATTACATGCATCAAACAGATATTGATGCGTTAGTGTATCAAACACAGTGTCTGCCTAATCTGCCTAGCTTTTTCTGCTCATTAGCTATCCTTGATGTGTGACCAGGAAGGCCGAAGGGTTGGACACCCCTGATCTAGAGCATAGTGTTAACATATATAGCTACAATGCCCCAAGGGAGGGGGAAAAAACAACCCTGTTCTTGCATGAGTACCAATAGCTGAAACTCCCATGGTAGAAAGTACAGATGTAAGGGTAACGGGAACCCCTGGGAAAACAGCAATATATACGGGTAACTTTTCTGACAGGCTCCTCCTTCCATTTTGACATTTCTCATCTAGAGGAGAATAATACAAGTTCAGCCCACTCCCCTCCCGCAACCTCCAGGGACACGTCACAGACCAGTCTGAAAGTGCAAGCGTCTCATGACGTGATGATCATACAGAAGCATTTTATAGCTGTGCATTAATTTCAGTAAATTTTGAAACTATGAAACCACAGTTAGAGTAGTTATTATCAAACATTCCCTAGAAATCCACGTTAAAGTGTATCTAAACCCAAACATTAAACATTGATATAGTGATTGTGAAAGGTTTCACTTTCCAGACTAAGAACATTTCCAGCATGTGCAAAAAAATACCTGTCAAGCTTGCCAGAAATTTAATTTCCCTAGTCATTTTCTGAGTTTGATAGGACAAAAATCGTATTTCTATTGTGTAAACTGCCAGTCCCAGTTTACACAATAAAGTAAAGAAAAAGATAAAGTAAAGTAGATAAACAGAGGCAGACATGTTTAAGTCCATCCTGTGTGACAATCATAGCTCCATTTATGTGAAGGAGTGGATATTACCGCGCCACCAAGAATTCCATGCTTAGAATTGATACACCGTTGTCAGCCAGTTCACTGATCCTTTTTTGATGACATTTTTGTTTATATTGGTTTAACCACAGATAGACCACCTTTACTTCCTGCACACGCCTTTCCCATCCCCCATTCACAGCGCAGCACTACTTCCTTTTTTGTTGATAGCTCCATTTATATATACACAATAGTAAAGTTTATGTTGATACAAAAGGGACAGGACAGGATGTGTCTTATGCAGGATTACCAAGAAAAAAGGGGCCCGAAGAAAAAAAAGTGCAAGAAAACAAACAGTTAACAGAAATTTACTTACCAGTCTTCCTCTTTCGTGTTTTGAGGTCAACAACTACAGCTCTATTTTTCTCAGTGAAATGCTTTAATATGACAACATCATGTGGTTCTTTGGCATTATCAACATACACAGACCGTGTTCCCATACAGAGTACCTGCAATGAGACATAAAACAAAATGACAATGTCAAAGGAAAATATAGCTTTTTCAGCCTTGGACACACTTTTAAAAGAGGTTCTTAGGCAGCCACAAAATAAGTAACTTTAATTAGAGAGGCTGACTAAGGCCTAACTAGGAAAAATAACAAGTTGTTTGGTACGAGAACATCCCCCTCCCATTCATACATCCATTGCCTGTGCTCCTGTTCCCACGGGCAAGCAGGAGTCCTAACCCTCAGTAAGCTCCATGTTGCTGGTGTCAGAGCCAACACATAGGGTTAACTTGTTCCTATTCAAATGACAATTGTCGGGTATGGTGTTTGGCAACTCAACCCTAAGGCTGTCATATGCTCTACCATAACCAGAAGCTCTGGGTATTCCTGAAGGTTCAAACAGAAGAACAGAGCAATCTGGGAGAATTTGGAGGGTGATTGGGTGGGGCCTTTCCCTGAAGAGAACCCTGTGCACCTACCAGAATACTGGGTTTTGTTACAGGGGGAAAAAAAACACACACACTTCCATGGTCAATGGCTCTGTGATCATGTCCTTCTGCCACTCCCTTGACGGATGAGTAGCCTTGCCAACAAATCGTAAATTGCAACAGGAAGAAGGTGGGAAAGAGACAGTGACTGCAGAGTCTATCCTGGAATTCTGGGGCATTGAGCACTCTACAAGAGATCCTCCTTTCCCATGTTCCCGTTTAATTTGTTGACCTGACACCTGTCCCAGGTTTCCTTTTTTCACAGCGGCTCTTTTCTCTTGCAGTATCCTACGGAGCAACCCTTGCATGCAGGGACTAGTTGTGTCAACCTAAACTGTGCATCAAGAAAACACACAGCCTGGTGGCAAGGCACACCCCTTCTCCTCCCTCCCCCTCCTTTCTTCAGCCTGGCTCTAAACTGCATGGTCCACTGTAAATGCTTTTCTGTGAACACCAGAAGTTCAGTGTAGAAGCACCGAGAAAGCAGAGCCAGAAGCTTTGTAAATGTAGGTCACTTGGGTATGGATATATACACTCACCGGCCACTTTATAAGGTACCTGTTCAATTGCTTGGTAACACAAATTGGCAATCACATGGCAGCAACTAAATGCACTTGGGCATCTAGACGTGGTAAAAACGACTTGCTGAAGTTCAAACCAAGCATCAAAATGGGGAAGAAAATAGGATTTTTTGTACTCACTGTAAAATCCTTTTCTCTGAGTCCATGGACGGACACAGCTCCTTAAATCTTGACAAGTGGGTTATGTTCCCTGTTTACAGGAGAGGACTAGGCAGAAACATGTTCGATAATTAAATACATGTTACATTAACAGAGTTGAACAGCCCTGCCCAGGGGGCAGTCCCTCCAGACATAACCCTACTTCACTGCAGCATGCAGCTTCAGTTCGTAACAAGCAGTACAAACCTAAAAATGAGGGGTGGGTGCTGTGTCCGTCCATGGACTCGGAGAAAAGGAATTTACGGCGAGTGCAAAAAATCCTATTTTCTCTTATCGTCCATGGACGGACACACAGCTCCTTAAATCTTGACAAGTGGGACGTTCCCAAGCAGTGTCAAAAACGAGGGGTGGGAAATAGATCAGTAAAACCAATTTTAACTTCACCCCAAAACAAGCAGAGCTCCTCAACGGAGGAGGTGCAACTTTAAACAGCCGCCGGCAAAAACTAGCGGTCGAAAAAAGCATCAGAAGATGCACTCACAGCAACTATGTAAATTCTGGAAAAAGTGTGAACGGACGAGCAAGTCGCCGCCTCGCACACCTGTGAGACAGACGCATATGATGTCGGGGAAAAAACCCCAGGAAGCACCAATTGCCCTGGTCGAAAGTGCCGTGACTGGAAAGGGGGGCTCGCCCCTTAAGAGCATAGGCCTGTATGACAGCCTGCCTGATCCACCGAGAAATGGTGGTCGACGAGACCGCTAGGCCCTTTTGTGGACCAGACACCGACACAAAAGAGAGTCAGAACTTCGAAACGGAGCCGAAGCAGGCTGGTACACCCGCAAAGCGCGTACCACGCCTAAAGTATGAAAGGCAACCTCCGTAGGATGCGCCGGCCGAGGACAGAAGGATGGAAGAAAAATGTCCCAATTCCGGCGAAAGGCCTAAGCCACCTTCAGAAGAAGGAAAGGTCGCGGGCGCACCACCACCTAATCCTTATGGAGGATCATAAAGCATGGCTGCTTGCAAGACAAGACCGCCAACTTAGAAAACCCCTCTAACAGAGGTAAAGGCCACTAAAGGGGCCACCTTCTGAGATAGTGTCAAGAGCAAATCTCTCTAAAGTTTCCAAAAGGAAGGTTCCTGAAGAACCGAGAACACCAGAGTCAAACTCATGGGGGAAGAGATGGGCCAAGAGGTGAAAGTATATGACAAACCCCCCTGCACACAAAAAGGGACCCACCAGGGAACGGGCCGCAAAAAGGCCACTGAAAGAACACAGCCAAAGCTGAAATCTGCCCCCAAACAGTGCTTTAAGCATTTTTTAGATCCACTCCAAGCTGTAAAAACAGCAGGACCCTGGACACCGAGTATGTCCGTGGATGTCACTCCATCCCTTCTCACCAAGAGATGTAGGCCTGCCAGGTGCGATGGTAGATCATCCGGAAGAAGACTACCATGCCCTGAGCATTGTTGAGATGACCGAGTCGGACAGACCTCGGTCACTTAAAGTCTGGCTTCCAATAGCCATGTTGAGCAAGTCAGTGACTGTACAACAGGAGGAAGTATGGGACCTCGAGACAGAGGGACCTCCCGCCCTGGCAACCGCCAGGGTACCTCCGCTACCAGGCACCCAATATCGGCGTACCAAGGACGCCAAGGTCAATCTGGAGCGATTAGAATCATCGGGATCTCCTCAGCCTCCACTCTGTGGAGCAGCCGAGGAAGCAACTACAATGGAGGAATGGCAAAAAGTCGCCGTTACAGACCCCACAGGGCCACCAGTGCGACTTACGCGTCTGTACCAGATCACTAGACCTGGCCACTAACTTCGACACCCTTGCGGTGGAGACGAGCGGCCAGGAGATCCATGCCCTGTGAGGCTCACCTCCTGCATGGGAGCCGAAACACCAAGCACAAAGACTAGTCGCCCTGGTCCAGCATCTGGCAACTCCAGTAGTCCGTCTGCCGGTATACCTGATGGTAGACCGAAGCCACGGCCGTGGCGTTGTCCGGCTGAAACCAGATTGGACGACCTTGCAACCTCCTCGACCAGTAGGACAATGAACGGTAGAAAGCACCTGGTATTCCCAGGCGGTCTCCCACCCAGGAACTAGCCAGGCCCGACCCTGGGTAGCTACTGAGACCAGACGAGAGCGGGCACATTCAGGGAGGTGTGGCCGTGGGTCCACGCAAGTCCAGCGACTCAGGGCCGACTGGACCCCCCAAGGTTCACAACCTGTGAGGCTGGCATCCGTCGTAAACACTGACCACTGAAAGGAAGAAACAACTTCCCAGACCAAAGAGTCGGGGATCTCCGTCCCCAACTCAGAGAGACTGACTAGGTGGCGCACCGGAATCTGATGATTTCAGAGACAAGAGATTTTTACCACCTGGACAGTATTTCCCCTGGAAAACCAGAGTGTGGTAGCCTCCTTCGAGCCAGTACCGCCTCGAAGGAGGTTACCCACAGGCCCCGGACCAGCAGGCGCTGGAGAAGATCGATTGCGTGATGCCAATACCTTCACCGCAGACTGAAGAGTCTGAAATTTCTCCAGGGCAAGAAGGACCTTCGCCACCGGGGAGTCCGGATCAACCCTAGATACTCCAACGCTGAGTCGGAACCTAGCATGCCCAGCATTTAAACCCTGGGTCGCACACAGGCTTGCTGCCACTGAGCTACACCTTCTGGCCTAAACGTTTAACACCCACCCGAATCTTCAGAGGGTCTGAATGGGAATAACACATCCACTAGGTCTGAGACAGAAGCAGCTCTCAGAAGTAAGTCGTCCAAGCAGCCAATGAGGCAAAGCCTCGCTGTCCCAACAAAGTTAGGATAAATGCAAGCTCCCAGCTGAAAACCCATGGTGCTGACGCCAGATCAAAAGGGAGGGCCATAGGCCGACAGAGACCCTCTCTCACCACGAAGCAAAATTAATCTGTCTCTAGCTGTATGCATTAAAAACAGAGGTTTAGTTGCATGTATTTGCAAATACCTGTGTGAGCTGCAGGCCGCGCCAAGGCACTCTCTGTACTGCAGTCCTAACTATGAATTGTACAGTCTCCTAAATAGGAGCACAAGAGTGCTAATCGATAGGGGGCAGGTGATCACCTAAACCCGCCCCTACCTATAGTTGGTCTAGCAAACAAGAGCACTAGAAAAATAGGATTTTTGTACTCACCGTAAAATCAATTTCTCTGAGTTCATGGACGGACACAGCAGCCTTTGACCTTAGGGTATTATATCCATTTCCTTCCAGGAGAGACTAGGCAGAAAACAGCACTTTAAGTGTTAAAACACTTTCCTCAGTACAGCTCCTCCCAGGGGAGTGGTCCCCTGGGTATAACCCACTCTCTGACTCAGCAGCTCCAGTTCGTAACAAGCAATACAAACAAAAGTAGGGGTGGGTGCTGTGTCCGTCCATGAACTCAGAGAAATGGATTTTACGGTGAGTACAAAAATCCTATTTCCTCTTCCGTTCATGGATGGACACAGCAGGCTTTGATCTTAGGGACGTCCCCAAGCAGTGTCAAAAAAATTAGAGGGGTGTGAAAAAAAAAAAAAAAAGCAGCAAACCAAGCTACACCCCAAACAAAAACCGGAGTTTCTCAACGGAGGAACTCCAACCTAAAAACTGCCGCCTGTAACACCTTGTGGCTGAAGGAGGCATCCGAAGATGCACTCACATCCACCTTGTACAATTTTGAGAAGGTGTGGATTGACAACCAAGTCGCTGCCTCACACACCTATAACACAGACGCTTGATGACGGAAAGCCCAGGAGGCACCGATCGCCCTGGTCGAATGCGCCGTAACCTGAAAGGGAGGCGCTCGCCCATTCAGGGCATAGGCCTGAAGCACAACCTGTCTGATCCACCAAGAAATGGTGGCCGACGAGACCGCCAGACCTTTTTTAGGACCATTCACTGAAACGAACAGTGAGTCCGACTTCCGGAACGGAGCCGTAGCAGATAAGTACACACGTAGGACCCAAACCACATCCAGGGAATGTAAAGTGGCCTCCTTCAGGTTTTTCGGCCGAGGACATAAGGATGGTAACACAATGTCCTCATTAATGTGAAAAGCCGAAACGACCTTTGGGAGAAAAGACGGCTGCGGCCGCAGCACCACCTTATCCTCATGGATTACCAAGTAGGGAGCCTTGCAGGACAAGGCCGCCAGTTCAGACACCCGTCTGACTGAGATAATTGCTACCAGAAAAACCACCTTCTGTGACAGAGTCAACAAAGGGATCTTTCGAATTTCCTCAAAAGGGAGCTTCTTGAAGCACCGAGAGGACTAAATTCAGGTCCCATGGGGGCAGTGGAGGACGCACAGGAGGGGCCACATGCCGGACCCCCTGCACAAACGTACGCACCAAGGAGTGCACTGCCAAGGGTCGCTGAAAGTAAACAGCTAGAGCCGAAATCTGACGACCTCGGAAGCAAAGCTCACCGGCCACCCCAGGAGTCATGGGGTATGGAGTGGCAGACGCAGCCTCTTTGGGCTACAGCGGCAAAAGACCACACTGGGTACCACTCCTACAATTTGCTGGCCATGTCCATCCCTTTATGACTACACTGTACCCATCTTCTGATGGCTACTTCCAGCAGGATAATGCACCATGTCACAAAGCTCAAATCATCTGGTTTTTTAAAACATGACAAAGAGTTAACTGTACTCCAATGGCCTCCCCAGTCACTAGATATCAATCCAATGGAGCAATGCTTCTTAACTCCAGTCCTCAGGTACCCCCAACAGGTCATGTTTTCAGGCTTTCCATTATTTTGCACAGGCGATTTGATCAGTTCCCCTGCCTTCGTAATTACCACAGCCGTTTCATCCGAGGGAAATCCTGAAAACATGACCTGTTGCGGGTACTTGAGGAGTTGAGAAATATTGCAATAGAGCACCTTTGGGATGTGTTGGTGTGGGAGATTTGCATCACGGATGTGCAGTAGACAAATCTGCAGCAACTGCGTGATGCTATTCTGTCAATATGGACCAAAAACTGCCATTTGAATCTTTGTCACAAAGAATTAAGGCAGTTCTGAAAGCAAAAGGGGGGGTCCAACCTGGTAGTAGCAAGGTGTACCTAATAAAGTGGCCGGTGAGCGTGTATACGTATGTGTGTACTATATATCTATAGATATCTATCTATTGCTATAGATCTATATCTACACACGCACACAACCCCACCACCAAGTGGGAGTAGAAGGCATTTAATTTCAGTTTCTTAGGCCCCTTTCACACTTGTATGACTTGGCCCACGATTTGGGACTGCAAAGTAGCATGACAAGTCATTCCTCATGATTTCGAATGACAACCATTCATATTAGCACGGCTTCAAGTCGTGTCAACTTCAAAGTAGTCCCTGTACTACTGGTTCAACTTTGATCCTACTTCAGCCCATTGAATATCACTGAAGTCGGATCTCTTTATAATGGATCTGACTTTGACATGCGACTTGTGCTCTGATGATCTTGAAGGAAAACTCGACGCCAAAAAAAAAAAAAAGGCGTGGGGGTCCCCCCATAATCCATATCAAACCCTTATCTGAGCACACAGCCTGGCAGGTTAGGAAAGGGGACAGGGACTAGCAAGCACACCCCCCCTCCTGAATAGTACCAGGCTGCATGCCCTCAACATGGGGGGGTGGGTGCTTTGGGGCGGGGGAGGCCCTGCACCCCATTACCACAAAGCACCATATCCCCATGTTGATGAGGAAAAGGGCCTCTTCCCGACAACCCTGGCCGTTAGTTGTCAGGTTCTGCGGGCAGGGGGCTTATCAGAATCTGGAAGCCCCCTTTAACAAGGGGGCCCCCAGATCCCGGCCCACCACTACATCGTACCCCTAACCATTTACCTAAAAACAAGTGTCAAAAATAAAACCCAGCACACAGGGTGTTAAACCAATTTATTAGGTAGCTCAGGCGTCTTTTCCGACTTCCTCTCCACTATCTAACTCTTTGCCCTGTCTTCTCCCTCTGTTCTTCTTCTGTTGTTGACTCAACGCTTTCTCCTGCTCTAATGCCGTGTGCAATGACTTATATTGGCATCATGCCACGGGAAGTGACATCATAAGGGGCGGGGTCACCGTATGAGATCACCCGGTGACCCCCAGCCCATGCAAATATAAGTCGTCGCAAACTGCGCACGTGGCACTAGAGTGGGAGAGAGTGTTGAGTCAACGTCGGAAGAAGAACAGAGGGAGAAGACAACGGAGAAGACAGGGCAGAACACCGGGCAAAAGAGCAAGGGTTGTCGGGAAGAGGCCCTTGTCCTCATCAACATGGGGACAAAGTGCTTTGAGGTGGGGGGGGGCGCCCCCCCCCCCATGTTGAGGGCATGCGGCCTGGTACGGCTCAGGGAGGTGCTCGCTCGTCCCCATCCCATTTCCTAACCTGCCGGGCTGTGTCCTCGGAAAAGGGTCTGGTATGGATTTTGGGGGAAAAAACGGCACGGGGGGCTCCCCTTAAAATCCATACCAGACCGAATAGCCTGGTATGCTCTTGGAGGGGGAACCCATGCTGTTTTTTTTTTTTAATTTGCGTGGAGCTCCTCCTAATGATTCATACCAGACAGTGCCTGATATTGTCGGGGATCAAAGTCGGATCCCTGGTCATTGAAGTCGGACTTCATGTCGCAGGGCAAAGTCAGATCCACGGTCGTATGACTGTTTTGCAGAAATTGTGGCAAAAATGGCGCAACTGAAATCACACAAGTGTGAAAGGGGCCTAAGTTCTTCAAGTAGGTGAATCCTTTTTGTGAATGTACCGCCCCCCGAGGTGCAAGATACAAGTTTTATTACTAGACAGTCTGTTGTCATATCATTCTCTTCAACTTCCACTTCTGAGAATGGTATAACACAAAAGCTGGCTCGATTGTCAGCAACATGATTTTAGGCAGTAGAATGAACTAGTGCACTACAACCATTCCAGTATAAAAAACAAAAGCAGGTAGCTCATGATTCGCATTTCAAGGTTTAGCTTTCATATTTGACAGGAGTGTGGATTTAAATAACTTGCACGTAAGCAACATTTTTGGTTATATTTGAAAACATCTTACCTCAGGGAATCCAACCAAGACCAACAAAGTGAAGATATTTGTGTTTTTCAATTGATGAGGCAATTGTTGCATACAGTGATCAGTGAAATCATTCATCACTTTCTGCCATTTTGGAGAACTATTTAACTCCCGCAGAATATCAGACATAGTACAGGCCCAATCAAGACCAACTTTGCTGTAAGAAAAAAAAAAAAAAAAACACACATTTACACACACTAATTGAAATCAATACATGCCTTATTAAATATATCCACAAACTCCAAATTAATTTGGTTCCAAGAGCTAGTGTTCATCAAAAAAAAAAAGCCATAGTGCATACAGGTGTCAGGACGAGAGAATGAAATACACACCTGTCTAGGCATAGAGCTCCAAGAGTGAAGAGCAGCCGAGTTGTAATCCAACCATCTGGCACAGAGCTCCCTTCATCTTCTATTTGCAAGATGTGTTTGGAAGACAGGACTTTTTTCACAGCATCGTCCACCTCAGCTGGGTTTAATCTAAGAATCAACTGACCCAGAAGGCCCAATGTTAAATGATAGGATTCATTTAAGTGACCAACATTGGTGATCACTACTTCAAACATCAGTGGTAGCACTTGCTGCAGGTTTGCTATGGAACTCGCTGCATCCTGCAAGAGAAGAATATCCATTTAAATGTAATCTTTCTTTTTACTTATAAAACAGAAAAATAGCATTTTTGTACATTTGTAGAGCTCTGACCTAAAAAAAATTATTGTAATCTAGAAACTTTTGCAGAGACATAATTTGCGTATACACTTTGAACACATACCGTGACAAGAAAAAGTATGCAAACCCCTTGAAATTAACTGAAGTTCTGTAGTAATTTGGCATACAATGTGATTTGATCCACATCTAAGTCCCAACAATGGACAAACACAATGTGCATAAGCTGATAACACACACACACACACACACAATTCAAATTTTCCATGTCTTTATTGAACACACCCATTAAACATTCACAGTGCTGGAGGAAAAATTAAGTAAACCCATTGACTAATTACTTTAATAAATGCAAAATGGAGTTGAAAGTTTGCAAACTTGGAGCCCAATTGATGAAATGCATTTGGACGTGTGGTTTAGAGCTACTTTGAAAAAAAGACACTCACACATTTTACGGCCTATTTCACACTGGTGGAGTCTGCCAGCGAATCAGTCTGCTCAGCAGGGGATGTTTCCACTGATCCCCGATGAGCAGGTGGATGACAGGACTGTGCCCGCTCTGCTGATGCAGAGTGGACATGGACAGAGCACGCTGTCCTCTATGGCAGTGGTTCTCAACCCTGTCCTAAAGTACCCCCAACAGATAAAAATTTATCTAAGAGAAATTCTCAAAACATGGCCTGTTTGGGGTACTTGAGAACCACTGCTCTATGGGCTGCCGGGAAGGAAATGGTATGCCTGCTTCCATCCGACTGTCATCCAATAGACAGATGAGGATCCTCATCTGTCTGTTTTTAGCAGACAGGATCAGATCGGATGTTGGAGGGTCCGCCTAAAAAACTGACAGGGGGAACCGATCAGATTATCTGTGTGAAAGCGGCCCAAAGACTGCAGTTCATAAGAAGCATCAGCTGATGTTGACTATGCCTGGCAAAAAGAAGAGAAGTTGACCTGCATAAGGCTTAAAAGTGATACAAAGCCATCTCTAATGCCGCTTACACACGATCGGACATTCCGACATAACTGTGGATTTTTGTCCGACGGATTGTTCGCTCAAACTTGTTTCCAACAAATGTTGTTGGAAATTCCGAACATCAAGAACGCGGTGAAGCGCAACACTACAACAAGCCAATAAAATTAAGTTCAATGATTCCAGAAACGCTTTCAATTGATTCCGAGCATGCGTAGGATTTGTGTGCGTCGGAATTGGCTACAGACGATCGGAATTTCCGACAAGAACTTTTGTTGTCGAAAAAATTGAGAGCCAGCTCTCAAACATTTGTTGTCTGAAATTCCGACAACAAATGTCCGATGGAGCTTACACACAGCCAGAAAGGCTCGGGTGATGGGGGCAAGATTACTGAGGAGAAACAGGAAGTGTGAAAACAAACCTTTACAACCCCTTTAAAGAACAAATATTCGTAAGTTTTAAACTCATGCACGCCCATTGGACAGAAAGGGGAGCCAGTCAGCAGGTCCGGTGGACCCGATGTCTGCCTTTTGCAAAATAGTGAAAGCCGAAGGTATGCAAGACTATAAACAACTTTCTGGAGGTTTGCATTTTTCATTTACAACCTTTAGTGTTTGTAAATGACACTAACTAACACATAACCAGTAAGATAAAAAAAAGGTGCTACAGATTTTTAAGGCACTGTGATATGTGCGTAAAGGTTTAACAATATTTTTGAAAACAACAACACTAAAATCATTAATAGCCAATACAAACAACAAATTTTACTAAATTCACACTATACTCACTAAAAGCTAAACCTGAATTATGTTGAAGTGGGATTCCAGTTACAATTAAAAAGGTACCCTCTTTGTATGAAGAATGTAAAACTTTTATATTAACCACTATTTAGATTGTTGAATGCAGGATTAGGAAAAAAAAAAAAAAACACACAAACATCTAATCAACACATTCAGCAACCGTCCTCTTTTTTTTTTGCGACAGTTGCCTTGTGGAGTTGAATGTGGCTGGCAGGGATCGGCGAGGAGAGGGGTTCCCTGCACCATGCATAAGGGGGGGGGGGTGCTGGGGTATATTTAGATATCTTTATCTCCCCTGAGACTCCCCTGCAGCACCTGATACCGGTAGGAAGGGAGGAGAAGCCAGAAACTGCACGTTGCCAGCAAGGGAACAGTAAAAGAGTGTGTGTGTGTGTGTATGGGGAGCATTTTAGATAAACGCAGTGCCGCAGGAGGGGGGGGGGCAGCGCAGAAAAACAATGGCAGGTGGGTGAATGTGGGTACATTTTAGGCGATTAGCTCTGATCAGCAGCTTGTTAGATGCCAATAAGGTTTATTGGTTTGTTCATCAGAATTTGCTAAACAGTTTTGCAATAAGCTCATAGTCTAGAATCTACTGCATCTCTGTGGGTTTTATGCATCAATCCAAACAGTGGGATTAAGTCCATTCTGGCACAAGCATAAGTACCAGATGCTACTCTCATTATTTATACTGTTGCACAGCAAATGTATAACTGTCCTTGGCTCTTGGCTGTAGGTAAGAAATATCTGGGGGTCACACCAGAAGACAGATTGTAGTGTAAAACAAAATCATTGCACAATTTTGCCCTATAAAAATCTGCCCTCTTAAAGTATAATTGCCAAACATATCTATTTCAGCACTCTTGACGCCCTCTCACAAAGTTCTGGTTAAATATTTTCTGATTTTAACACTATTCTGTTCCCCACTGCCTCCACCCACTAACAAATTTTCTGAGCAAAGAAATTACCAGTCATTTCAAAAACAAGAATGAAGCAATTCGTGATGAGATCTCCACTGTCCAGAAGTCTCTCCCACCGAACAAATCAACTGCAACATTCAACAATTTCCTATTTCAACGCTGCTATCATAGAGGTATTATTTTCTGACACTCAGCTGGTCACCTGCATCCCATTCCTATATAACTACTTTGTTAATCCTCTTTCTTTATTCTACGCTAACTCACATCTTCAAGCTCACCCTTTCTACTGACATCTTCCCCACTGCTCTAAAACATGCAATCGTCACCTCCATACTTAAAAAGCCCTCGCTGGACCTCACCAGTCTGAGCAACCCAAGACTTTTTAATCTCAATCTGAGCTACCACCTTACTAATAACTAACTGTCTCAATCCCTTTCAGTCTAGATTTTTGCCTGCAAACCTCCATATAGAAACTGTCCTCCACAGTGGACCACCTCTTCAAAATAATAATCCACTTCTTTGGCCTCCAAGACTTTGCTTTTTGTGGATTCTTCTACCTTGGTAAGTAGGCAATGACAATTTAAATATATGAAACTTTGGGGACTTACTGATTTTAAAGGAGGTAACATGGCTGCTATAAGTCCTAATATACGTTCCTGAGAGCATTCAGCAAACAATTGGTCAGGGCTTAAGATTGTAGCTTTGTCAACAATATGTTTCTTTGACAAGTCTCCAGGAACTATGGGGTAAAGGAAAGAAAAAAAAATTACCAGAAATACATATTGACCAATCAGTACAGAACAGAAGCAAAGTATAAATGGGTAACTAACATAAACATCCTTTTGTAGGGCTTACTCCATCTTGATCCTCATCTTCTGCAGAGTATTGCTTCTGTGAAGTTAAAATATTTACTTTAGTAACAAGTCTACACTGCATAAAACATGAAAAAACATCAAAACAGAGAAGGACCGATTAATGAAAAATGGAGCAAAGAAAAGTGGAAGTGATACACGGGAACAAGTCAACATCTTCATTCCCCAGTGCAGGTTTTACAAAAGCCAACACCTAACAAGTAGTTCAGGACAGGAGCTTTTTGGTCTTTAGCTTTCTCTTCGTTATTACATTTATGTTGTTACGTACTGACGAAGAGCATGCACAAATACTTGTGTGTACATGTAATACAAAATAGAAGAACACCATCTGATTTGTTTCCCATGGATAACATTAATATTAATATTTTCAACTTTTTAACTAGGCCAAATTAATTGATAAAGGACCTTTTTTGTTTTAGATAGAATAGGGAACATCTTCAGAGTGTAACACATCCATGGTCCAAAACTGAAAAAACTGAAAAAGGAGAAATTAAAGGGAATTTTTACTTGCCTGTAAACTAAGTACAGTACAGGACAGCAGCAGGATTTCTAACTTCAGGCGTTTTGACACTGGCAAGGCATACCGTTATAATCTGAGATCATTTTTAAGCAAGCAATGCAACTCAAACAGTGTAGAGGCTGTAGTGTACTCCAAGATACAGAATTTAAAAGGCAAATTAAAATGTATTTTATCTTAACTGTAAAGTACTGGATAGAGGCTGAATATTCATAGACCCTGGGATGTCCCCGATAAACGAATCAGTAGGGTGAGCAATAAGACGAAACAGATTCATGCCAATGGGCCCAATAAAAAAGGGTCAGTGCTGATGAAAGAATCTTGTGGCCAAAAGCTGGACATCACGTGGCAGAACTTGGAGAATGTGTGAATTAATAAAGCCAAAGAAATACCGCTCTAAGTGAGTGACCAACTCTTACCTGTTGTGAACAGCTTGTCTGTTGGATTCAGTAACATGCAAAATCCAGAATATTGTTACACTCCTTGTTATCTTTACTGAAGCATTAAAATCACAATTACAAGTATAGCAGGAACATAAAAGGCAACGCGTTTCGCGCTAAACTCAGTGCTTACTCAAACCTCATATACACATACATTGCATGAAATATATACAATATCTTGCAAAAGTGAGCAAACCCCTCACGTTTGCAAATATTTTATTACATCTTTCATGTGACAACTTGAAATGACACTTTGCTACAATGTAAAGTAGTGAGTGTACAAGCTTGTATAATAGTGCAAATTTGCTGTCCCCTCAAAATAACTCGACACACAGCCATTAATGTCTAAACCACTGGCAACAAAAGTGAGTACACCACCAAGTTAAAATGTCCAAATTGGGCCCAAAGTGTCAGTATTTTGTGTGTGGCCACCATTATTTTCCAGCACTGCATTAAAAGGGGTTATAAACCCTCGTGTTTTTTCACCTTAATGCATCCTATGCATTAAGGTGAAAAACACCTTACAGTGTCGGGCCCCCCAGCCCCCCCATTTTACTTACCTGAGCCCTGAATTTCTGTGGGCACGATCCCGCGTTGGTCGCTCCACGGCTTCTCGGATCTTCATTGAATAGATTGATAGCAGCGCAGCCATTGGCTCCCGCTGCTGTCAATCAAATCCAAGGAAGCGGCCGAGTCATACACTCGCCATCTATGGACGCAGAGTGTATGACACAGGAGCGCGCCAGCAAGGTAAACCCCTCGGGAGAGAGCTTCCCAGAGGGGGTTATCTAATGCGGGCAGGAGCCGCGAGAGCCACCGTGGGACCACAGAAGAGGACGATGGGGGCCACTCTGTGTAAAACGAACTGCACAGCGGAGGTAAGTATGATATGTTTGTTATTTAAATAAAAAAACTTGAACCTGTAATATCACTTTAACCCTCTTGGGCATGGAGTTTACCAGAGCTTCACAGGTTGCCACTGGAGTCTTCTTCCACTCCTCCATGACGACATCACGGAGGTGGTGGATGTTGGAGACCTTGCGCTTCTCCACCTTCCATTTGAGGATTCCCCACAGATTCTCAATGGGGTTTAGGTCTGGAGACATGCTTGGCCAGTCCATCACCTTTACCCTCAGCTTCTTTAGCAAGGCAGTGGTCATCCTGGAGGTATTTGGGGTCGTTATGTTGGAATACTTCCCAGCAGCCCAGTCTCCGAAGGGAGGGGCTCATGCCCTGCTTCAGTATATCACAGTACATGTGGGCATTCACATTCCCTCAATGAACTGTAGCTCCCCAGTGCCGGCAGTACTCATGCAGCCCCAGACCAAGGGCACTTCCACCACCATGCGTGACTGTAGGCATGACATACTTGTCTTTGTACTTTTCACCTGGTTGCCGCCAGACACTTGACACCATCTGAGCCAAATACGTTTATCTTGGTCTCATCAGACCACAGATTATGGTTCCAGTAATCTATGTCCTTAGTCTGATTGTCTTCAGCCAACTGTTTACAGGCTTTCTCGTGCACCATCTTTAGAAGAGGCTTCTTTCTGGAACGACCCCCCCCACCCCTTCAAACTCTGCGACAATGCCGGCAGCACTCATACATCTATTTTCCAAAGACAACCTTTAGATATGACACTGAGCATGTGCACTCAACTTCTTTGGTCAACCTTGGTGAGGCCTGTTCTTCGTTGAACCTGTCCTGTTAAAGGGTATTTGGCAATCTTCTTATAGCCTAGGCCATCTTTATGTAGAGAAGGGGTCTCAAACTGGTGGCCCTCCAGCAGTAGTGAAACTACAAGTCTCATCATGCCTCTACCTGTGGAAGTCATGCTTGTAACGGTCAGCATTGCAATGCCTCATGGGACAGCTGGTGGGTCACCAGTTTGAGACCCCTGATGTAGAGCAACAATTATTTTTTCAGATCCTTGAGTTCTTTGCCATGAGGAGCCAAGTTGAACTTCAAATGGCCAGTATGAGAGTGAGAACACCAAATTTAACACACCTGCTCCCCATTCATATCAGGGACGTTGTAACACTAACAAGTCGCATAACACTGGGAGGGAAAATGGCTCATTGGGCCCAAAGTGAACATTTTTACTTAGGGGTGTACTCACGTTTGTTGCCAGACATTAATGGCTGTGTGTCGAGCCATTTTAAGGTGACAGCAAATGTACACTGTTATACAAGCTGCAGCATTACATTGCAGCAAAGTGTAATTTCTTCAGTGTTGTCACATGAAAAGATATAATATTGACAAAAATGAGTGGGGTGTACTTACTTTTGTGAGATACTAAATATGCATGATACAAGTGAGCATGGTCTGGCAATTAAGAAATTTAACAATCAACCAATAAATTAATTAGAAATACACTCTAGCCTACAAAAGAAGGAAGACAGAAGGTAAATTTGAGGAGATTTGGTACTCCTGGTTGAGAGATGAGAGTGTCGCACCACCAAAATTGGTGATGGATAGATTCTCTATGTAGAGTGCAGAGGATAGGGGGGGGTGGCGGGGAGGGGGTGGGAGATAAAAATATAGAAACGCACAGTGGACCATAATAGGAATGTAAAAATGTTGTATAATCTATGTCAATTGAAATGCAACGGATGCCGAATAGGCATATTTATGTATGAAATAAGAAAAACAAATAAATAAAAATGGATTAAAAAAAAAAAAAAGAAATACACTCCCGCTACACTAATCAAAACCTTGCCTTCCCATACTAACATGTCATTTAACACATAAAATAAATAAAAAAATTAAAAACACAAACAAAAACAAGCCACATAAAATCTCCTCCAACCCCCCAAAAAAAATATCTCCTCCAATCCGTCATCCACAAACACAGATCCAGCAGCCACTGCTGGATGACCATGCGGGAGAGCACATGAACCGAGACAGTCAGCCAACTACAGCCTCACAAACTAAGTGCTTGTCACAAAATTAGGAAAACACATAATATTGTTTCCTCCTATGACAGACTGTGTGGCAAACAAACCATTCACAGCACACCAGAAAACCAATGGTAACCTAGAACAACTTAACACAATTATTTGGAATACAATGATTTGGAAGATGACAAAATATGTTAGATGAGATCGTGTCCAAAAATTTTAAACAAACAAAAAAAAATCCATAAAAACAATATATGAATAAACGATAAAAAAATAAAAAAAATCTAAATCCAACAAAAACTGACCCCTGGGAACCCTATACATAAAAGATACAGTTGCACAAAAGAAATAGTACTGTTGGACAAAGGAGGAATGATCCCTGTAGGGACCAAATAATGATATAGTACCAAACCTACTTAATGGCTCAATAGCGTGTTAAATGTGGTGTGATATAAATGAACACCAATACCATAATGGCTGTTCAGAAAATTATTCAAACTAAAACGCCACTGTCTATATACAGTAAAACCTTGGATTGCGAGCATAATTTGTTCCAGAAACATGCTTGTAATCCAAAGCACTTGTATATCAAAGAAAATTTCCCCATAAGAAATAATGGAACTTCCACAACCATTTATTCATAGGTATTTCAGTTTATAGTCCATATAAAAAGATCATAGCAATGTGATTAGGTTGTATAACCATAAAATGTCCATCCAAAAAACGAAAACCTCCACAAGGGGATTGGAAGCAAAATCCATCAGGAGCTACAGACTATAAAATAGAAGAGAGGCGCCTCTAAGTGTAGCAATATGGTTACATTTAATGAAGGTACAACATTTAGCAACTCACATGGTTGATGATTAAAAGAGGCACATCTAAGTATAACCTTTCCTATTTGCGTTTGTCTACTGTGGCTTGTCAATAAATATGTCAATTGTTTAAGAGCAACGACCGGAGTGCGGATCATTTTTTCCGCACATCCAAGTATGCAGGCATCCGGGGTAAAGCTGTCCACCATGGAGTGGAAGGGACAATGTCAATGACGGTGCAGAGGATGGTCTGTGGACAGCTTTACCCCGGATGCCTGCATACTTAGATGGGCCTCTTTTAATCATCAATCATGCGAGTTCCTAAATGTTGTACCTTCATTAAATGTAACCATATTGCTACACTTAGCAGTGCCTCTTTGCTCTTTTATACTCAGTTGTAACATGGCGCTACTTGTATATCACGACATTGCTTGTATATCAAGTCAAAATTTATTTCAAAATGTTGCTTGTCTTGCGAAATGCTCTCAAACCAAGGTTTTACTAATAGATAGATAGATAGATAGATATCATAAAAAATGTGTAAGGTTCCACTCATAGTTTAACCCCTCTTGAACTCTAGTGCACAAATTAAAGATACAATAAATCTTTAGTTTACAGAGACCCAAATCTGTCACCACCATGCCTGGGAGTACCTACCTTCTCTACAGCCTGGACATGGATGGTCATTGTGTCCCCCACATGAGGTTCATTGAAGTGACATGCCACCCTTGTATCCTTATATTTCAATGTGTCATATACATGGTCTCTCAGGCGGTAACGCAACCACCTGGTTGTTCGTCCAACATAGTGGACATTACATATAGCTCAAGTGATGAGGTTTATAACATTTGTATTGCAATTAATGAAAGATTTTACATCATACTCTCTTCCATTTGGGCTAGACATATCTATCCCCTTCAATAATTCTTGGACAACATGGACAATCATTTGCACCACATTTGAAGTTGCCTCTGAAGCTTAACCAATGTGTTACACCAGGTCTCTGAAGAAAAAAAAATAGGGGGCTAAAGACTGTCCCAAAGTAAAGCCTCGTTGTGACACCACTTTAATACCATTTTTAACCTCATCCTGATAAAAGCAAAAAATAAGAAAATAGGGGTTCTCTAAAGAGGGCTAAATCAGAACACTATGGATGATACAAACAAGCTTTATTTAATAGACACTCACAACAATTAATTCGATAAAATGGCAGATTGACTGTGTAGTACAAACTAGTTAAAAATAAGACAACTTTGTCATCTAACACCCAGAGGACTTTGAAATTTCCTATCGGAAGGACTTTCAATGTAACCTTCTCAGCTGAGGTGGGACAGCAATTCATTCACTCATCCACACAATACATTCCACGTTTACGAGAGCCTTTTGCATTCCACGTTTACGAGAGCCTTTTGATCGAGCACATATAGTAAACAGGAGTCTCTCTAAACGGACTGTATTACTGAATGTGAATATGAATTCTACAGTTGTGTTACAAAATCATGTGCTGAACTATTATTAATGCTTGAATGTGTTGATTGGGGTGTGTATGTGTGATGCGCAGCTGCGATTCCCCTTGTTTTTAATTATTTGACAACGTTGTCTTATGTTTAACTAGTTTGTACTACAGTCAATCTGCCATTTTTTCTAATTGTTGAGGTTCTCCCTGAGTGTGGCCCCAGCGATGTCCAGCGTTCTGCTCAAATTAGCAGTAGAAAAACCACGCTGAGTGAAGTGCTAACACATCTGTTAAGACTCATACTGGTGATCCACTTTCTCAGAGCAAATGCGGCAAATCCTCAGCATCTGACCCACTGGAATATACCCGATAGCGTGTCTGGGGTGTCCAGAATCAGCTTTGAGAATAGTATTACCAGAAAATGGTTTCATGTATAGATTGGTTCTCACTTTGCCCCCACTATTTGATAATGCCACATCCAAAAATGGTATAGCATGATCGTTTTGTGGTCCTGTGAATCTTAGGTTTAATTCATTACTATTGAGATATTCTATGACTTTTTCCAACACGAACCCAGATCCATCAAGGACAAAAATCAGATAATGTATGTAGCAATAGAACAATTTGATGCTGGACCTGAATGGCCATAAATGTGAACCCTCTCATACCAACCCATATACAAGTTGGCGAGAGAGGGCAAATATTTAGCGCCCATAGATACACCACACCGTCGGCAATAATAAACTGCATCAAAAGAAAATAAATTGTGTGCAAGACGATGGCTTAAAGAGTCCACAATGAATTCACTATGGATGCATGAGAGACAATTATACCTGTCCAAATAAAACTGAACTGCATCCAAGCCCAATCTGTGTGGTATGCACAAATAGAGACTGGACACGTCACATGTGACCCAAATGAAACCATCTTCGTATGGTGGTGTGTGTGTTTGGTCCATATGGGGAACCTTCCTTCTTCGTCCAACTGTACCATTTCTTTTGTCCAACTGTACCTTTTATATATAGGGTTCCCAGGGGTCCGTTTTTGTTGGATTATTTTGATATTTTTTGGATCTTTTATTCATATATTGTTTTTATGAATTTTATTTGTTTGGTTTTTGATATTTTGGACACCATCTCATCTGACATTTTTTTGTCGTTTTCCAAATCATTGTATTAAGTTGTTATAGGTCACCATTGGCTGTCTGGCGTGCTGTGAATGGCTTGTTTGCCACACAGCCTGTCAGGAGGAAACAACATTATGTGTATCCCTCATATTGTGACATTATGTGCACTTAGTTTGTGAGGTTGTCCTGCTGCATTTGGCTGACTGTCTCCTACACTGTGCTCTCCTGGCCAATCCAGCAGTGGCAACTGGATTTGTGTTAGTGGGTGACGGGTTGGAGGAGATTTACATGGCTTGTCTTGTTTGTGATTTTTTTTTTTTTTGGTGTTATAGGACAGGTTAGCATGGGAAGGCATAGTGTAGTGGGAGTGTATTTTTAATTGATTTATTGGTCAATTGTTAAATTGCTTAATTGCCAAATCATGCGCTGACTTTAGCACAAAACACGTTTCCTTTTACGTTCCTGTCATACCTGTGATGTGATTTAAAATGCTTAAATAAAGATACCAAGGAGTGAAGCAATATTCTGAATTTTGCACGTTATTGGAAAATGTGTGAACTAAATACCAGGTGGAGGCTTTACAAACTTAAGCAACAGACATCTGATGTTGGAATGCCCAGGAAAGCCACACCAATCTGGTGGCATGAGCAAGAAGGGGAATGGAAATACCATTATATGTCTTATCCATGTGGCAATAGTGAACTTGGAAACAGGGTGTCCTTTTCAAGACCAAACGAGTCTGTTTTCATATATCGGCTGTACCTTTCAGATAGATTGACAGCCTTGACTGCATGCGAACAATGAAGAACAATTTCCTTGAGATGCTTGGGAGCAGGGCACAAGATAGATATGTAGCACCCTGGAGTTTAGGCAGGGATGCTCCTCGCAAATTTACTTGCCAGGAGTAGTTATCCTGGTTGATTGTTAAAGATCTATTTATTTCTTATTTATAAGTTTGCCCTTTTCTCTACCACTAGGTGGCCGGGCACTTGATGGTACTAGATATGAGAAGGGCAACTCAAGGTCAGGTTATGGGTATATGGGGTATCTCAGCTAATGGGCAGGGGTTTTATAAAATCCCTCGGCTTGCTGTGAGAGCCTATATACTCGGGTGAAGGCAGGTGATCTAGATTCTGTGCCACCTGAAGGTTGTCATGTCATGTCCGTGCTGCTAGGCCGGAGATGGGGCCCATCTGGCTGGTAGACTGTATGAGGGCCTATCCAGAAGCAACAGAGCAGTGCAGGGCTGGGATTGCGGCTTGCAGTCCAACCAGAAGTGACGGTTCAGTCGGCCGGAGAACCGATCAGTGGTCAGAAGTAGAAGGGAAGCTATCACCACTAAGGGACCAACCACTTTATTACCATGGACCACAGTGAGTAACTGAAGCAAGTACCGGAGCAGTATTCTCACTGAACGAGCACGGTGGAGAATCTGGAAACTTCAGGCAGTGACCAAGTTAGGGACCCAACCAGTGGAGGCGACGCTTGCAGAGCAGCCTTGTGTGCCAAGCAAGGGACCAAACAGGTCAGTGGAATGAAGCTTGGGAAATATATAGATTGCCAACCTAGGGACCCAGGCAATTGGAGGGTCTAGCGAGAGACCAGGAGCTCAGTAGGCTGAAGAACTACAAGGAGAAGTTGTGGTGAAAATGAAAGAATTGTTACGCTTTGCGTTAGCAACTGTTAAGACTGTTGCCATAGGAGACATCATTCCTGCACGTGCAGATGTGGCTTCTTGCTGGAGGCCTTTCCCTGCACGGCTATCCTCTTATTGAAGTCTTAGTATCTGTTAATTTAACTTGCAACTACTCAAGGATGTCCTGGCCCTAACCCTCTTCAACTAAAAAGTTTGTTAGAGAAATAAACATCTCGTTTGAGTTCAAGAAGTGTCTGATGCCCAATAACTTTATCCACCATGCACCCATTATGCCTCACAACCCACCACATACACAAGGATGTTAGCCACCTCTGGCCCTGGAGGTTCTCATTAGACTGAAAGAGGCCTGAGACCTTGCTACAGATAGAATGTCTTCATTAGGGAGAAAGGGCGGTTTTGAAAATAAGACTACTTTGTCCTTGTGAAGTTTTAGAAAGGGCTCCTTAGAACAGAGGGCCAACAAATCTGAAACATGTCTGACAGATATGATATCAGCCAACAAGCCTACTTTGTAAAAGAAATCACCCAAGGGTAGTTCCCAAAATTGGTCCAAAGGGTGGTTTCTGCAGGACAGAGAGGATTGGATGAAGGGTGGTCTGATCTAGTAGACAACTTGATTTACTTTTTATTTATTTTTTACACAAGAGAAAGCAGTCAAAGGCTTGTAGAAAAGATTGGGCAAGCATAAACCTGTCCCTTAAGAGAACTTAGAGCCAAGTTTTGGTCAAGTACCCACGAAAGGCCAGAATGTAAGGTACCGAGTAGTCTCTGAAGTTGAAATCCTTGGTGTTAACACGAATAAGGATCTCCAAATTTCTTACTAGATTTTTCTTAAAGTGGCTTTTCTGGCCTTGAGTAAGGTAGGAATGACAAAGTCAGATAAACCCGTCTTTCAAGACCGGGGGGTTCAACAACCATGGTAAGTTGCAAAAAGGATGGTATGGGGGGAACCTTGGAACAGGAGGTCTAGTTTGTTTGGTGTTGCCTTCTAGAAGTTTAGGTATGTGTACCAAGTTCATTGCAGTTTCTCAATTTGGTACAATGAGTATTGCCAATTTCTTGTTTTCCTTCATCTTGAAGAGTAGTCGAGAAAGCATCCGCACCAGTGCTTTGTGTACTGATTTAAAAGTGATTAAAAGAAGCACTGGTTTCACAATAACTTTCAGAAAGTATTCTATTCTATGAAGTATTATCATTAATACCTTTTCTGATCCAGAAGGATTTACAATACCAGCTTCCGTTTTTAAAGACGTATCCTCATCAGTCTCCGCAATATTACTGTTCGAAGAAGTAACAGTGGAATTGACACTTTTAGGACTGGGATCTTTGTTGGTCAACAAGGACAGTAAGGAGGAAACTCTTACACCTTAAAAAAACACAGATGGAAAGAGAAAAAAAAAATTAGGATTTTTGAATTCACATTGAATACTCTTTCACAGGGTCCACCGAGGGACACAGCTTATTAAGTAATCTAGGCTTATACTACCACCCACAGAAGTAATAGTCAATAGGCTAACAGAATATGAAAGGCCAGATCCCTTTAAGATTCTCCCACCTCACATCTGCTCAGTTGTAGCAAGCAGTCCAAACAGTGAACAACCGCATATGAATGGAGGGTGACGAGTTCCTTCGAACTGGGAGAAAAGGATTTTATGGGGAGTAAAAAAATCCTATTTTCTCTATTGTCCATTGAGGGAAACAGCAAGATGATAGCCAGCCTAGACACATCCAAATGCATTCCAAACTAGGGGCAGCAACAATTAGGGGCACACCAACACAGCAAGAAAAAACAAAAGGATGCGAACTGGATTAAAGTGCCACCTGTAGAACCTACCACTAGCATCTGCAGAAATAAACACACTGACCTTGTAAAAGTTAGACAAAGTATTAACAGACGACTAGGTCGCAGCACTATAATTCTCTGACATTAAGGCCTGATAACGAACAGCCCAAGAAAAACACTCACTGCCCTAGTAGACTAGACATTAAAAAAAAGGAAGCACTTTATAACAGGTGATACTCGAAAAATTTGAATATCGTGCAAAAGTTAATTTCACTAATGCAACTAAAAGGTGAAACCAACATATGAGATAGACTCATTACATGCAAAGCAAGATAGTTCAAGCCGCGATTTGTCATAATTGTTATGATTATGGCTTATAACTCATGAAAATCCCAAATCCACAATCTCAGAAAATTAGATTACTACATGCAATCAATAAAAAAAAGGACTATACATAGAATATCAGAATCTTACATAGAATCTTTGCATGGCAAGAAGATCATCACACAACAAAGCAGAACAAGAAATTTAGAGTGGATGTCTGCGAGAAAACTGAAGTAAACAAAGACATACAAAGGTTTACAGTTCAATCACATTTTAAAATCTTACCCTTTCCATTTTGAGCCTTCATGAGACAGCTGGCCACTAGATCTGTACAGTTTGCTTGTAGAATCTGAGCACTGGAAATGATATTGGAGTCCAACTTCTCCCCATCGATTTCCCCTTCAGTGGCCAAGTCTGAACAATAGAGAGCCAGTGAACTGAAGAGCAGCCATGAGTAATTGTGAATGTAGGGCTGTATAAGCCTCTGCTTGTCACTGATTTTATTTGTAACCATGGGATAGATGGTGATGCTGTGACTAGGCAAATGGCTGGAAGGGAAAACAAGATGCTGGATAAAAATTGTTTTAGGAAATAAGAGAACAAAACAAACAAACATCCTGTGTCCCTCAATGAACAAGAAAGGAGTGGCTTTAGATGCACTTAACCGCTTAACGCCCGCCGCACGACTATTTACGTCCACAGAATGGCGTATATATACGTCCTTGCCTTCTAGCGGGTCAGGGGTCCGATCGAGACCCCCTCCGCTGCGTGCGGCAGGCGGCTTACCTGCGGGAGCGATCAGACTCGAGGGGGCGGCTGTTCGTTTCTGTCTGCCCCCTCGTGATCGCTCCCAGCCAATCCCGCGAGCCTTCGCCGTGTCACTTCCTCTGCCTGTAAAATGTAAACATAGGCAGAGGAAGTGATGCAGCTCTCATCTCGGTGGTATTTTCAAACGGCCGAGATGAGAGAAGACTCGCACAGTAAGTCGCACCAACACTACACTGACACCACACACATAGGCACACTTAACCCCTTCCGATCACCCCCCCACCCCCCTGTCACACTGTCACTGAATGCAGTGATCATATATGTACTGATCACTGCATTTAGTGTCAGTGTGACAGTTAGTGTGACAGCCAGTTAGTGTTAGGTCCAGGGTAGCCCCGTACCCCCCCCCTAATAAAGTTTTAACCCCTTGATCACTGCCCTAGTTAACCCTTTCACTCTTTATTGCCAGTGTCACTAAGCGATCATTTTTCTGATCGCTGTATTAGTGTCACTGTTGCCGCTAGGAAGCCAATTTTTTTTTTTATTGGGATTTTTTTGGCCTAAATGTTTGACTAAAATTTAGTTTATTCAATTTTTCTTATAACAAAAAGTAAAAAATATTGTTTTTTTTTCAAAATGTCGCTCTATTTTTGTTTATAGCGCAAAAAAAAAAAAAAAAAAAAAAATCGCAGTGGCAATCAAATACCATCAAAAAACAGCTCTATTTGTGGGAAGAAAAGGACGCGAATTCTGTTTGGGAGCCACGTCGCACAATCGCGCAATTGTCTGTTAAAGCGACACAGTGCCGAATTGTAAAAACGCCTCTGGGCATTTAGCAGCATATTGGTCCGGGGCTTAAGTGGTTAAACAGCAAGTATCCCATACATCAGCTAATCAGTTGCACAAAGTTGAGGAAAACAAAAAACAAAAACACATTGCATGATCTCTTGAGCTGCCACCGAATCCTAAAGGAATCCTCATCTCAGCCAACACCCTCACATGACAGGACACATGTTGTAAGAGACATCCGTGAAATGTTAAAATATTGAAACATTGTTAAATTAAAAGTTTCTTTCACACAATAAGTCTAACAACTTACAGCAAATCAATGAGAAATGCTGAGCACACATTGCTGAACAAAAAGGTATGATTCATTTATGTGTTGATAGCCTTATGTAATCCCATTTAAAAATACAAGTGCATAGTCTTAAGTATATGTAAGCACCTGTCGGGGTATCTCATGGCCACATAACATCCGTAACACAGATCAAAGTCATTGCACACACTGCAGTTGATTCTATGCCCAATAATAAGTCCTTGGCAATGATCACATGCATATTCCATGTTGACCATTTCATGGTCATCTTCATGGCCCTCAGGTTTTACGCCACCTGTGAAATGAACAAATTAAACTGTAAATATAGACAATAAAATCACTGCTGCGCTAGTAATGTAAGCAATATGGTGACCATAAACACGCACAGAATGGGTAACACTGCATTCACATGTGTGTCTCCGAAAAGTCAGCGTGGGGGGGTGTGTGTGTGTGATGGGGTTGGGGGACAGAGGAGGGGCCGGACATGGGTAAATCACCATGTCCAGTGATTTACTGAAACGTGCCAAATGTGACACTGGGGGGGGGGGGACCTGATAAGCAGTTCAATTTTTGGGTGGAACTCCA
This sequence comes from Rana temporaria, assembly GCF_905171775.1. Lineage (NCBI taxonomy): Eukaryota > Metazoa > Chordata > Amphibia > Anura > Ranidae > Rana > Rana temporaria. The sequence continues at coordinate 242,778,176 of NC_053490.1, read as the reverse complement.
CTTTACGTTGAGGGAGTTGTATGCGGTTGAGAATTTCAATTTAACTCATCCTCAGTATGAGAAACCTTAGATGAGTATACTGAGGTAAAGGAGCAAAACCCTTGTATGATAGGAGTGTCTGAGACGACTTGTGTTGAGGGTAGAGATATGGTGTGTGTATATATAAAAGAGGACGGTTGTTGGGTCTTCCGAAGGGAGAACAAACATTTGTTCTCTTGCTTGTTGTATTTGTACAGTACGGTAACATTGTTGTGCTTATATCCATTGCTTTTCGGTGGTGGTATTAAGAGTATGTATATAGGCCTGCTTTGTCCTGTCCACAGCCATGCTGGCATCTACAGCCCATTTTCTATTAGAGGTCTTAATATAAGATTTCTTGAATACATAACCCCATAATGTACACCTTCAAGGCATCCCACACAATAATATTAGCGGCTAAGTGTCTGTTTTCAGTTTGAAAGCCTTAGAGCTGTGATCGTATGCAATGTGGGATAGTGAAAAGGAGAAGCCAAAACAGATTGAGCTTCCAGTGGGTGGGTAATAGTTAGGCTTCATTTCCACTGACGTTTTTACAGCCACTTTTCTGAGCGTTTTTACAGCTTAAAAACGCCTGTCCATGTTATTCTATGGCATCATGCCCACATAGGCGTTTTTGAGCTGCAAATGGCATAGGCGTTTTTGAGCTGTAAAAAAAACGCGGGACCAGGGCGTTCTGAAGCTCCAGAGTAGAGCTGTAAAAACGCCTGACGTTAAAAAACGCTCAAAAACTTGCGAAAACGCTCAAAAGCGCTACCGCAGCTTTTTTGAGCTCCAGCTCAGAAAACAATTTCTTTTTATTTTTTTACAAAATAAACATGGACAGGTGTTTTTAAGCTGTAAAAAAGGCTAACACAAGTGGCTGTAAAAACGCCAGTGGAAATGAAGCCTAAGACTACAATGCAACACATCAGGTGTGGAGGAAATAGGTAAATAGAATGCCCATGTGGTCTAAAGGGGGCAGCAGTGAGCAATCTTAGAATCAGATTATATCCAGCTGGTTAATTATTAACTTGTCTCAGCAAAACATCACCACGATGCAGTAAATGCTATTTACAATGCAAGTAAAAATGTTCAGTTTCATGAAAACTTCCCATTCACTCATGATATTATAAATATAAGAAAAATTTGTACAGTTGGGACTTTATATGAGGCGGTGAACTGGTAATTGTATTAGATATACACTCATGATTATGCGTGTGTATGTAACTTTATATATTAAACTGAATTTTATACACCTACTTGCCTCATTCAAAGTCCAAATCTCCACACCCCCCTTTTTTTTTTTACATATTATAAAGCTGTATGATGTAAAAAGACAAGTGAAAAATAATTTATTTTCCAACTAAAACTAAATTTCAATTTGTGATTTTAAATCAGCACAGTTTATTCACTGCAGGCTGTTTAGCAAAATGTAAAATACATCACTGCTGCCAATTTAGACTTACCCAAGAAGCAGGTCTTACACAAATCCATATCATTGCACTGTAAACACCGGTAGCGATGCCATGGTGCAATTTTATCACAACCATCGCAAGATATTTCGACATTCAACAGGTCACAGTATCGTGCAATAAACAAATGCATCTGTAATAAAAAATAAATAAAAAAATTACATTAAGAGACTGTTACATAGTACGTAAGGTTAAAAAAAGACACAAGTCCAACCTATGTGTGCGATTATATGTCAGTATTACATTGTATATCCCTATACATTGTGGTTGTTCAGGTGCTTATCTAATCGTTTTTTGAAACGATCATTGCTCCCTGCTGAGACCACCACCTGTGGAAGGAAATTCCACATCCTTGCTGCTCTTACAGAGCTACTAGCCAGCATGTCCTCCGGCTGGCCAGAGACCCATACAAAGTTGTAATCGGATTTGATTGGGTCTCCACTATGATAAACCAGGAGCAATGACATGACATCGCTTGCTGGTTTACCTGGCTGTCAATAGGGGCATTTTTTTTTAAATCAAAAGAATAAAAAAATGCTGATAATCTATGCTTATATGTATAATAAAGATATACTTGCCTATTTTCAGACCCGTCCGGTCACGGCTGCAGGGGAGAGGGTAGCGTTCCAACACTCACGTGACCGGACTATAGCAGCGACCTTAAAATAGGTAAGTATACACATCACTTTTCATTACATTGTGGTTATTCTCAATGCAGATTGAATACTATCTGTGTGTTCTAAACACTGTCACTCAAATGTGCACTTTAGATAATATTCTACTTGCATGCATTCATTTTGCACTAGTTGGACAATAATGTGGCAATAAGATTGCTTTTTTTATTCACATATAATCGATCCTTTGTACGTAGGTTTTCACTCCTTTTTTATTTATATATTGCCCAGGAGTTCATACCCACTTTCCTGGAATAATTTTCAGAATTTAATAATTACAGCGCTACACATTTACTTAAAGTGGTTGTATAGGGGTTTTTGTAACTTTTACCTACAGGTAAGCCTATAATAAGGCTTACCTGTAGGTATGAAGAGTGTATCCTAAACCTGTACGGTTTAGGAGATATTCCCACTGCAATGCGCCGCTGATTGCAGTGGCGCATGCGCAGCGGTGATCCCCGGCTAAAGGGCCGGCAGCCGCCGGACCTTGCCGGTTTGAAGTCTCCCGCGGGCATGCGCGGAAGTGACGACATCACCGATCCAGCCAATCACAGAGCTGGAGCGGCGATACCCGGAAGACACGCCGAGTCAAGATGACATCTCGCTCGGTGTGGACCAGGTACGTTTTCTTCACCTTGTTTTGAGGTAAGTATTTCATAATGAGCTAGTATGCGGTACATACTAGCTTATTATGGCTTTTGCCTTTCAGGTGAAAAAAAAATAATTAATCGCGGGTATACAACCGCTTTAAGTATACACATTGTTCTTACACAGGTTAGTAAGTATAGGGTGTTAGGAGGGGAGTGGACAGTTTTAAAAGTAGTTCGGGGGTGTACAACTTTATTTACTCCCTCACCCGGATAAACCTGCCCAAGTCGGCGAAGCAGGCGCTGTTGGGAAGTGGGGGGGTTGAGGCCCCTAAATCTGGCAGGCGACTACTGACATTTATTTTTATTTCGGCCAAGATCACCATTGCCAGAAACTGGAGGTCAGCTGCTCTCCCATTTGAACAGCTTAAGGGCAAATTATCCTGGCTGATGTTAAATGAGAGGTTGTCGGCCCTAACACAAGATAAAATGAAATTTTTTCATCAGGTGTGGGATCCTTGGATTGGTTACCTCACTAATGATACCAGTGTGCGTGGGACTTAGTTAGTTATAATTTTCAGTTCTATAGCTTGGAGATGCCGATCCGTGGTTCCCCCCCCCCCCCCCCTCCCCCTTCACTTCTTACTTTTCTCTTCTTTTTCTCTTTCCTTTCTAATTCTTTCCTTTATATCTTATTTTCTTTATTGGACTTCTCTGTCCTTATTGCCTTTGTATATTGTTATTAACATGACCGTATTCAGCCCATGCAGGGTTTGCTGGGCTTTGACGTCCTCTTTCCTGCCTTATACGCATTGTGTGATCATTGTCGGTCAACGATCGACCCGTAGTTGAGGGAAAGAATTGTTTGTTGTTAGTCTATGTGATCTTTATTAGATTATGTATTCTATTTTTGTTTTTCTTTTACCAATGTTTTCATGATATTCCAACTAGGAGTTTTAGACGTCAGGGCCCTTGATATTGAAATTTCATTTGCTATTATGATTGTACAATGACTAGATACGCTTCTTGTCTGTTAATAACATTTCATCTTTTCTAATAAAAACATTGGAACATAAAAGTAGTTCGGATTATTCTGGAATTTTAACTTTAAATGCATTGACCAAATTAACAGATAAGGAGTTTCAACGTCATTTGCATTAGGGCTAGTTTACACTTGCTTCAAAAACATGGCTTCGGACACGTATTGTTAAAGCTCTCTGAATGCCAGTCAAAGCTCCCATCGGTACAGGAGAATCAGGTTCCTGTTCCCGGCCGGACTGACAGGAAGTGCACACACTGGAGTGTTCACTTCCTTTCAGTCCGGCCCCGGGAACAGCAAACTGAATCTCCTGTTCCACGCGGTAATGTTACACGGCCGACCGGACTGCAGGAGGACGCAGCGATGCAGCAAGGGCCCTGCCTGCTGGGGCCCCTGTGCGGACACCAACATCTGCCGGCATGTGCGTGGTGCGAGGATAGAGGTAAGTCGCCAACCCCCCCCCCCCCCCCCCCTCAACTTAAAAACTGAAATGTCACTTTTTTTTTTTTTTGCCTGGGGCCCCCAAATGTCTTCAAACGGCCCTGCTTCTATGGAGGGTTTAAAGGACCACTAAAGCTACATGGGGTATAATTTGTGAAGCAAAGCAAAAGCAGGTGTAAATAGGACTGTAAGCTCCCCATTTTATTTAGTGACAGGGGCTTTGATTAGCGTTCAGGGAGCTTTAACAAAGCCTGTCTAAAGTCTTGTTGAAGACGAAGCAAGTGCAAATGGGCCCCAAGTCTTTAGGAGGTCAGAGGGCAGGCTATATACACTTCTCATGACAAGGTTCCATTTAAGTCATGTTAAACGTCATCAGATTAATGTCTCAGTCTGAGGATCTGTGACTTGGGTAAATTAATGTCTCCTTTCCTTCCTCTACTGCCCATCTTAAGTGACTATTTCTCTCAGGCCTAAAGAAACCTAGGTAATTTGCCGGGTGGCCTTTGCATGGATTCACACTCGTTCACTACTTCTTGACCACCTGTACTTTTCTATCTTGGTCCTCCTTCCAGGAGCACCATGACATGCCACCCTTGGAACACTTTCATTATATACAAACAAAACATTGGATCTTACAAAAACTTGACGTCTTCACCTATACCGAAACGTCCTTTGAACACACTTGCCTACATTTCCCAGGGGCACCCAAACTCATATCTATGCTATACCCTGTATTAAAATGCAAGAGGTTTAATCCAGATGGACTTGGAAGACTGGGGCAAATCCTTGCTAAGCATAGCCAAATATTCTTTTAACACCTATTTTTTTTTAAAGAGCCCAGCCACTTCAGGACCTGCGCATGACTATATACGCCCTCTTTTTGAAGAGGGATATCTCGGTAACGGCAGCAGCTGCTGCCACAACAGAGATATCCATCTCTTTAGGCGCTGGTCCTGTAAACGATAATAGTGTTCTCCACAGCGGATTCCGCGCGAGATCACCGTTCTCAGTGGTGGGAGAGGGCCCTCCCTCCGCTTACCGGAGCCGCCGGCAGCAGCGGAGGCGATCGGGTCCTTCTCCCTCTGTAGCATGGACACGAGTGAGGTCAAGATGGCCCCCACCCATCTCCATACCATAGCAGGGCTTAAAGCAGCGTCAAAACGTCACTTCCACCCATACGTCTTAAAAGGGCCAATTTATTTTTGTCATTTTTTCAAATGCCAAATTATTTTTTTATTGCATTTTAGCCTAAATATGAGATGTGAGGTCTTTTTGACCCCAGATCTCATATTTAAGAGGACCTGTCATGCTTTTTTCTATTACAAGGGATGTTTACATTCCTTGTAATAGGAATAAAAGTGATCCAAATTTTTATGTGTAAATAAAATCAAGTAAAATAAATAAGAATTCTTTTTTTTTTTTTTTAAAGTGCCCCTGTCACGACGAGCTCGCGCGCGGAGCAGCGAATGCATACATGCGTAGCTCCCACATATGAAAACGGTGTTAAAACCACACGTGAGGTATCACCGCGATCGCTAGAGCGAGAGCAATAATTCTCAAAACATGCAACCTGTAGAATTTTTTAAACGCCGCCTATGGAGATTTTTAAGGGTAAAAGTTTGACGCCATTCCACGAGCGGCGCAATCTAGAGTGTTAGAAAAAAAAATGTATAATGTTCGGGGGTTCCAAGTAATTTTCTAGCAAAAAAGAACACGGAGCCTTAAAAACAGGCAAGGTCCTTAAGTGGCTAGAAGGTGCTCTTCTGCCATTACCAGGTCACTGCCCATATTGCCTATGCCAAGCCCAGTTACACCAATAGATGTTTTTGGGGTTGTGGCATATTGTTGACAATTCTTGTCCAAAACTTACAGGCTTTCGTCCCAAGTTCTTTTGGGCTTCTTCATTCCCTCTTCAATTTAATAATCCCCAAAAATGCCCAGGTGGCTCTTCTCCACCAACCAATCCCTGGCTTCTAGAAAATAGGAAAAGAAACCGCTCTAGGAAATAATCAACGAATAGCTGGAAGGGTTGATTGCCAGCTATCAAGCGGAGCTTCTGCCCGCGCTGACGTCACCTCATGCTCCATTCGCATACCCAGGAGGACGGGTTGTCTGTGTGTGCACCGGCCGGCACAACAGACTTTACGCTCTTTAACTATAAAAGTGTAAGTGCAATACTGTGTTTTATACAATTAAATTCCATAAGGTTTTACAGCGGTTTTATTTTCTTATGTACCACACACATCCTCTGTTGATTTGATTGACAGGGAGGCGATTGCTGAACATCCATGACTGTGCCTGCTGTCTCTTGAAGCTCAGCTGTGATTCACTATATGCGTTCTTTGATTCTCTGTCATGGGGGATCATGGTAATTTGGTAAGAGTTTATTTTTACTGATTGGTGGTGGATTCAACGGTTTTTTGACAAGCAGATACAGCAATTCACGTTTATGGACTTTTTTGGTCACCTATCACTAGTGTATAGTCTGTTTTTTTACATTATAATTTATGGACATTTTCTGGATTTAAATCATTTACATATGGACTTTCAACATATTGATTTCTATCAAATTATTTCACTTATTTAATAATTTACCTTTGTGGATTTACATTGAGAACGTTTTTCACAGTTTACCACAGTCCCTTTATGTATGAGCCGATTCTAAATTGATCATGGGTGTTATGTATATATTTCTTTATATAATATTCATACATTTTAAGGTAGTGCGATTTTTCTTTCAAATCCCTGGCTTCTGTCCATCTCAGAAAAAGCAGATCATTGCCAGGGCCTGGAAGAAGCCCTTGTTCTCTTTCAAGAAGTTAAAGACCACATGAACTTGATGCTCATTAATGAGCAAATGTCTAGTATCCTTAAAGGGGTTGTAAAGGTAAATTTTATTTTCCTAAATAGCTTCCTTTACCATAGTGCAGTCGTCTTTCACTTACCTTATCCTTCGATTTTGCTTTTAAATGTCCTTATTTCTTCGGAGAAATCCTCACTTCCTGTTCTTCTGTCTGTAACTACACACAGTAATGCAAGGCTTTCTTCCCTGGTGTGGAGTGACATGCTCGCCCCCTCCCTTGGACTACAGGAGAGTCAGGACGCCCACTAACACACAGCTCCTTTCTCTATGTGCAACGTAGAGAGCGTCCTGACTCCTGGCTCCCAGTAGTCCAAGGGAGGGGGCGAGCGCGACACTCCACACCAGGGAGAAAGCCTTGCATTACTGTGTGGAGTTACAGACAGAAGAACAGGAAGTGAGGATTTCTCAGAAGAAATAAGGACATTTAAAAGCAAAATCGAAGGATGAGGTAAATGAAAGAGGACTGCACTAAGGTAAAGGAAGCTATTTAGGAAAACATTTTTTTTACCTTTACAACCCCTTTAAAAACTCACAAATTTCTTAAAATCTGTGAACCCTGGCTTTCCTATGCTTTGCCTTCCCTGGACCCCACTAGTCCAACCGCCCTTTAAGCTACCTGGCTACCCTTGTCCTAAGTCTGTGGGAGATGTATGCCCCCCTCCCCTCTTTACGTGCACCCTCCTTACTTTGTCTTCTTTTTCTGCTGACCTTTCTCTTGCATCCTACTCCCTGGTGCACCATTTGGTGTACATTTACCTTAAAGTCTACAACTGACACATCAACTTTAGCCTTTGATTCAATGCCTCCAAAGATTGTGCATATACAGTGAGTGAGAGAGTGTGTGTATATCTCTGAACACAACATGCAAGCATGCATATTACATACATTTATTTTTATTCTTTGTAGGTTCATGAATACACTTGAAAAACAACAATAACAGTTGAAGAGAATACTAGAAAAACAACAAAAGAAGATGCCACAAAAATCATCACCTTTCTCTTTACATCTGGATCGGCCTGATTAATCTTTTCATACCAAGTTTCAAACATTGAATCTATGCATTCCTCTAACCACTGAAGGTTCTGCCTGTAATCTGCCCTTTCATCATCTTCTTCCCACTGACTGAAAAATAAGAAATGTTTATAAAAAGGAAAAAATATATACATATATGATACTCACATAAAATATGATATAAAAAAAAAAATCACAATTTCCACCACTAAAACCCCATTTGTTAACACAAATTCAAACATTTGAACAATATTTATTTTTTAATGTGTCAATATATTGTCTGAACAGTCCAAAACAGAAGTTCAGTGAGGAAGAATTGTGTACCCATTTATCTTTCTTCATAAGCTTTTTCTGGTAGTAAACAGCATAGGAGGTGGCGGGGGGAACCTAAAGCTAGGTTACACATTACACCCCCAATCTCTGCACCCAAGGTGCCAATTTTACTAAAATACAACTGGCAGCCAACTTTAAGGATTTTTTTCTATTAGTTTCATCAGAAGATCATGTTTTCTGGATCTTCAAAAGAACTTTCTGCCCCTCAGACGAGGCTGTCCTACCTTTAAACTGTACACTATTAAACCTTTAAAATGTTTTAGTAATAAACTGGTGGGTTAATGCAAAATGAGCAGCAATTTTAAATGACCAGCAGGCTACACAGAGTGCCTGAGTTTTATTTGATATTTTGAAAAGCTTTTCTTCACGATTAATCTGGCTTAGCTTTCAGTAAATCCGTGTTCGATTCCGCTAATGCTCATCACCATCTAACAATGAGAGCGCCATTACTGTGCATACGCTCACTAGATATGGAGTGGGGAGTGAGGCTTTGTTTTAGGGGCGGGATTTATCCCCAGGTCACAAAAAATGAACCCGCTAGAACCAAGATAAGAAAGCAGTATAAAAAAATTAAAAAAAATCTAAATAACGTGCTACCGTCACTAACCAAGTAAAAATACCTTGGGATTCACCCACACAGACAGCAGCCCATCCTGCTCCTCTAAAATGGGATCCACAATGGCAGTAGAGCAGCGGCTGCAACCAAGCATCCAATTGGCTTTTTCATTTTTAACAGCCAAATTAACACTTTGTATGCAAGTGTTCCTTAAAGAGAACCCATGAGGACAGAATCCTGGGAGCGGTCATTAGGGATATGTTTTTAAATGGCGCAGACCTGAAGGAAGTCATTCTCATGTTGGCTTTAGTACATATGTACTTCCATTTGTTGCAGAACAAATGGAAGCTACATGCTTGCTCCAGTTTGTGGCAACAGAGCAAGCACAGCATGCTGGTATCTTAGCAGTAGTGCCAAGGACTGAACATGCCAACACAAATCTGCTTCTGTGCTTGGTCTAATCAGTAGGATAATGAAAAAAGGGGGAACTGGCAGGATTATCGGGTATACAGTACACAACATTTTCAGGCAGTATTTATAAAGAACTATAGGTTTAGCACAACACATAACAGAGATCTGCAGTTTTGGGGTAACATACACTACGTTTACAGAATTCGACTACTAGGCAATTACCAATTAGGCCTTGTGTGGACTTCAGCTTGTATAAGAGTGTAAAAAACTGCTTCTACAAAGAGCCATTTAGCCAGCTTCAAGCAGCCATTAAACAACCATTTAGGTCCAGTGAGGTTTCACATAGATCTTAATGGGAGTAATGGCCATCTGGCAGGCTTCAGTAAGCTTCAGCACTATTCAAAGTGTGTTGAAAGTCTGTTAGAAGCTCGCTTACAGACTGTCAACGCTTCCATTAATATGCGTGTATTACCGTATTTATCGCGGTATAACGCGCTCTGGCGTATACCGCGCACCCCCAAAGTGGCCCCCAATCCTGTGGGAAAAAAAGATTTTTTGTTTTTTTGTACTTACAGTTTTGGTGTCTTGCGCGGCGTCCATCTGCGGCCTCGTCGGGTGCGGCGTCCATCTGCGGCCTCGTCGGGTGCGGCGTCCATCTGCGGCGGGTCCGGCGTCCTTCTGCGGCGGGTCCGGCGTCCTTCTGCGGCGGGTCCGGCGTCCTTCTGCGGCGGGTCCGGCGTCCTTCTGCGGCGGGTCCGGCGTCCTTCTGCGGCGGGTCCGGCGTCCTTCTGCGGCGTCCTCCCGCTCGTTTCCCGCCACGACTTTGAATACTGCGCCCGCATATAGCGAGCGCAGTACACTCGTGAATCTTCGGGCAGGCTCGGGCGCCTCTCGCACTGACGTCCTGTACGCTCAGGACGTCAGGACGTCAGTACGAGAGGCGCCGAGACTGCCCGAAGATTCACGAGTGTACTGCGCTCGCTATATGCGGGCGCAGTATTCAAACTCGTGGCGGGAAAGCGGGTATCGGCGTATATCGCGCACCCACGATTTTGCCCTGATTTTCAGGGCAAAATAGTGCGCGGTATACGCCGATAAATACGGTACATCTCCAAAATCAAAGTTTACCTAGGGCCCCATTCAGATTTATATTGTCAGCTGCAGCGTGTCACATTGAACGATAACATGCACTGCGTTAAGGCAGCCTATTCATATAAATGGGCTGCCAACACACTGCAGTAGACTAAAAAACACACAACCATCTTTTTTATTTCAGTGCGCAACGATGCAATGCATATGCACTGTGATATACTGCTGTGCATTTACTGCTACGATACACTGCGCTGAGGTTATAATCACAATGAAAGCCATGCACTGCACCACACAGTTGTTGTTTTCAAGTGTCACAACAATGCAATGGTCTGAATAAGCCCGTAAAAGCTTCAACAAATTTGCTTGCAACCTGATCAAAGCTTTGCAAATACCGTACTTTGTAAAAGCTTGTTGTGCATATTGCTCTTCCATATACTAAAGCCTGAACATGTATAAACAAGGGTGTCAAACTGTATTTCATTGTGGGCCACATCAGCATTAAGATTGCACTCAAAAGGGCCGGTTGTATCTGCAAGATTAGATGTCCAGCACCCCCCCCCCCCTTACATTAGATGTCAAGAGTCACCCCACCAACAGAAGTTAAGTCCCCCACTCTCCCTTAAACCAAAGTGCACCCCCCTTACATTATGCCGCTGCTGGGAAAAAGCTGCATGCATTTCTTGAAAGCAGAAAGCAAGGGTCAGGGGGAGGACCAGATGAGGGAAGGAGCTCTCCCACGGCTATAGGAGAGGTGCGGGGGCCACATGAAAATGGCTTGGAGGGCCGGATTTGGCCCGCGGGCCTTGTATTTGACACCTGTGATCTATAGGCTTTAATATATTGAAAAATCTAAAAAGCCATCTGTAGAATATCCATAGAAAATCCATACTTTGGATGTTGAAAAAGTTTCCATTCTCATCCAATGAACTGAGTAGAAAATATCTATAAACAGATATACATTCTCTCTAAAATGTCATCTTAGAATGCAGACAAAGGACCACCCATACAGATACTGGTTTCAAAGTTTCCAGATTTAGGACTCGTTTACACGTGTGACCAAGACCATTTCGCCTGTTGCTGCTGAGACAGCGGCCGGTGGTGTACACATGCCGTGGTGCTTTGCGGTCGTGGCAGGAAATATTCCACCTCCTCCATGGCGCTTGTTGGGCAGTACCATTGGCCGAGTGCAACCCATTTAAGTGAATGGTACCTTGCTGCAACTACCTCACAACTGTGCACAATGCGAGCAGCTGTTGGCACAGTTGTCCAGTAAGTAGGGTGTTAAAACAACCAGTGAGGAGGCAATATGCCTCCTTAGCATCTGTCTAAAGCGTGATCCGAAAGCAAATTACGCTTCAGACTGTAAAGCAGGTTTAAATAAGGCTCTAACATTAGGTAACACTGTAACAAACATCTTAAGAATATTGATGTTAGTTCAAATAGACAGACATGAATCATATCCACTTACCTCACAACACTATCATGGGTACTTATGTTTTCTTTAGACATTGATAAAAGTAATTCTGGGAGGTCAATGCTGAGGAAGAATGAAAGGTCTTGGGGTTCCCAGCTCATGTCCAGCATGTGAAGGAGGGTAGTCTGCACACATGATAAGGCTGGGAGCAGTGACCTGGGCAAACAAAACATCGTAAATTAAGAAGACCTCTCTGATTTGATCATTTGCAACAAGTGTTTAGTGAATCATCAAACAATTGTAGCTGTAATCAGAACCACCAATTGAACCAATCACTACAGCTTTTTCATACACAACAGTGCTGTAAGACCAAACAAAATAAGAATCGATAAATTATTTGTGACACAGGTAACTGGGCAAGAAAACTACCCAGGAGGAAACTACCAAGGAGTAAGCTTAAAAAATATACGGTACTTACCTTACACTTTGGCTCCCGCACATGGAGCCAAGGTATAGGTGAGGTCACAGGCACTCGAGTGATCCTGAAAATACTGAAGATGCTGCATTTCACAAAAAGTTGAACCTATGCAGTGTTAAGATCACTGAAATTTTTTTAACCTATGGGCTGCATATACTTATTTGACTGTGGTGTTATGCCATACTGCGGACAGACACTGTCCTGGGGGCACCAGTTGTTCAAGTCTCCTATCTAAAGAGGGAAGTTAGCAGAACAACATGTTAGGAAGGCTCAGTGGACCATTGTCTAAGAGGGAAGGGTCTAAACGTGAGTGCCAGCTGTTTTTTCTTCGTTGTATGATGGGTACTGCAAATTGTAGCTTTGGTTTGATAATTAGAAATGACTTCAATCAAGAGAAGATGTAAAAGAAAAAAGCTGAGAATAGTGCGCTTATTCAATAATGTTCCATAGCGTAGTATACTCAAAGAAAAAATATACAGTACATGTTGCCGAGAATGTGTTTCTAGCATGACAGCATTGCGCCGATTCTCGGTGACATGGTGCCGACATCTCGCACTCGCTGAAATAGACAAAGCACATTCCAGCGATCATGTCATAGAAGCGACCGGGATCCGACTTGGATTCCCGCCAATTCTAGCTGCGGCATTTGGTATGCATTCCTGTGACGTCTTATTCTTCTTCTCCCTTCTTCCGATGTTGACACAACGCCTCTTCTCGCTGCAATGACAGGTGCGCGGTTTGCATCCGACTTATATAGGCCTCACAGTCCCATCATGCTCCGGTACCTACCCACGTGGGTAGGTACCACGTGGGTAGGTACCGAAGCATGATGGGACTGTGACATCATAAGAGAGGCCTGTATAAATCGGATGCAAACCGCGCACCCATCATTGCAGCGAGAAGAGGCGTCGGGTCAACATCGGAAGAAGGGAGAAGAAGAGAAGAAGAAGACGTCACAGAACAGCGGGCTGGCCGCCTGCTAGTAATTGAGCTAACACACGAAGATAACGGCGGCCAGCCCTGAAGGAGAAGGCACCGGACAGCGGGAGAAGAACCGGGGTGCGCCGAGTCAACAGCGGAGAGCGGCGAAGATAGAAGACCCCGCGAGAGCGGAGAAGACCCCCGGAGAGCGGAGGAGACCCCCCGTTGAGCGGAAGAAGCCCCCCCCTGGTAAAAGAGCTAAAGAAGACGGGGGGCCCCCGGAGCAGACTAATAAATTATTTTAAAAACCGTGTGTTTATTAACTTTAACACTTTGCCTCCAGGTGAATGGGTAGGGGTACCCCATATCCATTCACTTAGGGTGGAGGGCCGGTATCTGGGGGCCCCCTTATTTGAGGGGGCTCCTAGATTCCGATAATCCCCCCCGCCCGCAGACCCCGACAACCAACGGCCAGGGTTGTCGGCAAGAGGCCCTGTCCTTATCAACCTGGGGACAGGGTGCTCTGGGGTGGGGGGGCACCGCAGTGCGCCCCTTGCCCCAGAGCACCCAACCCCCCCATGTTGAGGGCATGCGGCCTGGTACGGCTCAGGAGGGGGGGGCGCTCGCTCATCCCCACTCCTTTCCTGGCCGGCCGGGTAGCATGCTTTGGATACGGGTCTGGTATGGATTGTAGGGGGACCCCCTACGTCGTTTTTTCGGCGTAGGGGAGGTCTCCTTACAACCCATACCAGACCTAAGGGCCTGGTATGCTCCTGGGGGGGGAACCCATGTCGGTTTTTTATTTAAAAATTGGCGTGGAGTTCTCAGGAATGCATACCAAATGCCGCAGCTAGAATTGGCGGGAATCCAAGTCGGATCTCCCGTCGCTTCTATGACGGCTTTGTCTTCGGCGCTGGCTCCCGCGATGGGGCTCGTAGGTGGTCAATCTCGCCGAGAAAGGGAGCGAGATTGACACAATATCGCGTTCACCTACTGTAATGAGTATCCAAACATACAAATAAATAAATGTGAATAAAGTCCAACTAAAGCCCAATGGTAGAAGTTATATTTATATGAAGGCAAAAATCTCAGATAACTTGATAGAAGAAAAAACAGATAAAACATCTATCCAAGCATCGACTGTTAAATGTATGAATTGGCCGCTCACCTCCAACAATGACCCAAGGGTCAAACAAGGCTCATTAGATAGCCAGATAAGGAATACTGCTGATGGATCTGTAAAGACATCCAGGTTCCAGGCAAAGACAAAGAACTACGTCCAAAACTTGGCATCAAAACATCTTGGGTAATTCCACATATGGAGGAAACAGCTCGCTCCAAGGAATGGCACTTCTTTGTTTCATTTGAGCATCATTTATACAAGAAGTGCCATTCCTTGGAGCAAGCGGTTTCCTCCTTATGTGGAATTACCCAAGATGTTCTGATGCCAAGTTTTGGACATAGTGCTTTGTCTTCGCCTGGAACCTGGATGCCTTTACAGATCCATCAGCAGGATTCCTTATCTGACTATCTGATGAGCCTTGTTTGACCCTTGGGTCATTGTTGGAGGTAAGCGGCCAATTCATAAATTTAACAGTCGATGCTTGGATAGATGTTTTATCTATTTTTTCTTCTATCAAGTTATCTCTATGAGATTTTTGCCATTATATGAACTACTACCATTGGGCTTTAGTTGGACTTTATTCACATTTATTTGTATGTTTGAATACTCATTATATTTTTTCTGAGTATACTACTTTATGGCACATTATTGAATAAGCGCACCATTCTCATCGTTTTTCTTTTACATTTATTACGCAGTGTTTTTCGAGTACACTACTAAGTGGTTGCAGCTAATACATGTACTATATATATTTTTTTTATGAGTTTATTTTCAGTACATTCACTGGAGGTTGATGGTTTATATTTACTTAAATTAGAACATAGTAGCATGCAAGATTTTTTCACTTGTAACCCAATAAAGAGAAGAAACTTTTGTAAACAACATAAGGACAATGATTCATCCCAGACAAGGGTTTATACAGCTGGATTATTTCTTCAGAAAATGTCAATTTAAAATAAAGTGAGAATAAAAAATGCAATTCATTCATTCCGATGTAGAGGCCATCTCTATTTGGACATAAAATAGATGCAGTAAAATGGTAATCAATTTAAGAAATAGTGTGTGGCTGTGCCCACTTCTAGATCTAAGACTGTCACTGACAGCCGATGGTCTACACCAGCCATTCTCAACCAGGGTTCCGTGGAACCCTAGGTTTCCTCCAGAGGTGGCTAGGGGTTCCTTGAGCTGTGGCTGATTTACCTTCTGTTTGATGGTGCATACATAGTTCTGAGCCAATTCCACTTGGAGGAGCCAGTGGTATTACACCAATGATCTTCATAGTTCTCTGTAAGGAGGGCATTCTTACCACTACTGTAAAAAAGGGCATTCTTCTCACTGACCACCAAAGTAAGGGGCATTGTTCCCACTGACCCTCAATGAATGGGTTTTATCAGGGGTTCCCCGAGACCTGAAAATTATTTTTAGGGTTCCCCAGTGGTAAAAAGGTTGAGAAAGGCTGGTCTACACCATGGTTTCTCAACCGGGGTTCTGCGGAAGTAAACATGGGCCCAACTGCAATCTGCAGACACCAGAGATTTAAATTCGCTCAACAGTGGCTTTAAAGCTCAGAGATATACTTTTGCAGAGTACCTCCGGGCGGATTGATATCGGCCTGACTGTACTCAAATTTTTACGCTTCTGAGAGAGCAGTGCAGAATGAAAAGGCTTGGACTTCACAGAGCCAGCAGTGCTGGATGAAAAGACTTTTGCTCAAAAGAAGCACTAAAACCAGTATTTGCATGGATTATTATGGTTCACATCAATGTAGTAAGAGCACTGCATAAACTGTTTCTATAATGCAGCCTTCTGTTTCAAGTAGAGTGGCCCATCAGTACTGATAAAGACAGGGCAGAACATCAATTATTCTGTAATGCAACTCCCGGCTGTCATTTTTATAGTTATAAATTGCAAAGCAATAGTACACACAACCTGTGTACGTTTTTTGGGCATGTGTGTACTACACATGCCCAAAAAACATCGACAACTGGTTAACGAGTCAGTCCCTCCCAAAAGTTTTTATTTCATCTCCAAAATAAGACCCTGGTCACACCGAACATTGAAATCATGCTACTTTACTTTACTTTAAGTAGCACGATTTCAAAGCAGTAATATTTTAGGTGCTGCTTGGAAGACATCTCTGATTTCATGCACAGAAGTCTATGCAAGTCATAACTGAACTTGCAAAAAGTAGTGGAAGTACAACTTTCAAAATCGGTGCTACTCTGGTGGAGTTGGAGTCCCACTGATTTGATTGCTTCCATTGCAGACAATAGGGTGCGACTTGTCATGCGCTTTGAAACTATCAAATCGCATCAGAAGTCGCACCAGTGTGACCAGGGGCTAAACATTTGTTTAAAGCTTAGTATGTACAGCAGCCGTATAAAACAAGGGGAGCCAAAACAAGTTTACAGCACAACCAGGTTAATCATTACCTTTAGCAACTTACAAAACACATTGAGGCCAAGACATACCTGTCATTAAGGTTGTTGAAACTCTTCACTGCATTAACTAAAAGCACAACAAGCCTGTAGTACATTTCTCGCACTTCTTTATGCAGCTCAGCACCGCAGCCTTCTAGGTGACAAAAGTAACTACAGTATAAAACATAAAAGATTTATGGTAAGCTTCTGCATTTTAATTTTTCTCTCCATATCTTTGTACATATATCTGCCATAACACTGCAAAACCAAAACCACCAAAATGTTGTGTGGCATTTGCAATATCTAGAACGCCAGCATTCTGATAACACTAGTGATAAGAAAATTAAGTACAGAAGCTTGACTAAAAAACTTAAAGCACAAATTATGATCTAAAATGTAACACAATACAGAAACTTCAAGTGAAAAGCAAAATGAATCAAGAATACAGTAAACCCAGTTCTACTTAGTTAACAAACTTAGTTTTTTATAAAAGTCCCAAAAAGATTTTAGATATAGTAGCAAGCAAGAAAAAAAAAAAAAAAAAAGAAGAAGAAGTAATGGAGCCAATGAACACATACATAGCTCTACAATTTTACAAACTAACTTATAATCCTTCAGAAGATGAAGATAGTAAAAACTATAGGAATATAGCTAGTAAAGTGACAAGATGAACATGATTAATAATGAATAGTGAAGAAAAAAAAAATCTAGAGTGACTTGGCAGTGAAATCTCCCCAGCAGACACCACAGCAAAAAATAACCTGGTAAGAGTAGGGAAATCTAAAATTTAAAAAATTGGCGTTTATATACACTGAAAAGGACTCTGCATTTTTTTTTTTCTCGTCTCAAATGCAGGTGGTGGTGCCTGTTTGGTTTTGCACTTGTGACGCAAATTGTGCTGCTTATTAACTTGATTATCTTGCCTCTTTGTTTTGCAATCTTGTTTGAGGATGCTCCCATTAGAGGTCATCAGCTGTCCAGAGTCGTTCTGGCCCTCTCTTCTCCTGCAAGGTGGGAGTGGGAAAGATACGCACATACATGAGTAAAATTTGCAGATCTGTGCAAAAAAATAAATCTGCAGCTGTGTCCTATTTTTTACATTTTTTGTACATGACTAAACACGGTGCACACTTTTGTATGCAGCTGTGTGTATATGGACTCACTGATTACTATAGTGCTGCATTTAGGTGCATACAAAACAATCTGTATGAATGAGCCCCTAAAGAATTTTCGACAAGGAAAAAAAAAAAATATTAACAATGCGGACCCTTAACAGTACTAAGCCAGTAAACATAGTTGACCAGTATAAAAGGTCAAAATATATATATATATATATATATATATATATATATATATATATATATATATATATATATATATATATATATATATATATATAATATATTTTTTTTTGTTCTGAAGAGGCAAGAGCAAAAAGGCGTTTGTACAGGGAGAAAGGCACAGAACAGTATGAGGTCAAAAGCCAACCCAATGAGTAAAACGGGGTTTAAAATAATGGATTTAAACTGTACCAGGGCGATGCCTGCAACTGCACCCCAAAATAACCCCTTCAAGCCAAATTTGCGGTCGGTGTGAAGGGGTTAATTCAAAGATTGCACTAAAGAGGAACTGCAGTCTGCTCACATAATCTGTAACAAAAACACCTTTGCCATTCTGAAGCTTCCCTCCAACCACTTTGCATATTATTTTATAAAAATTCTCCAGCACAATCCTAGAGCAGGGTTTTTCAACTCCAGTCCTCAAGGCGCCCGAACAGGTCATGTTTTCAGGCTTTCCATTATTCTGCACAGGTGATTTGATCAGTTTCACTGCCTTGCAATTACCACAGCTGTTTCATCGGAGGGAAATCCTGAAAACATGACCTGTTGGGGCGCCTTGAGGACTGGAGTTGAGAAACACTGTCCTAGAGCACACGTGTCAAACACAAAGCCACCAGACTATTTTATGTGGCCCTCGCACCTATCTTGCAGCTGCGGCATTCCCCTGGTCTCCGCCCCCACCTCGTCTCAGTTGAGTGCATAGAAAACAGAACTGTTCCTCCATCAGCTGACTCCAGCCCTCCCCCTGGTCCTCCTCCAGACCCTGCACTTTCCACTACCTAGCTTCTTCCAGGTAGCAGTACAAGGTAAGGAAGGGGTGGACTCTTGACTTCTGATGGTGTGGGGGCTCTCGATATCCAATATAATGGAGAGGGGGGCTGCTCTGGACAACTGCTTACAACTATTTAGGAGAGTACTGCAATTTTTCTGCCAGTTTAAAAACAGGGTTGCACACAGCGGATATTATCAAGAAGAAACTTTATTGGTGATTGCCCAGACAGAACACCATGGCAGAACCATGTTCTGCCTGAGCAGTCTCCAATAAAGCCTCTTGTGGATGATATCAGAACTGTGCAGGACACTCCTTTTCAAGACTTGCATCATCTGCCACAGGAGTGTGAGTGGGCTCTGTGCTGGTCTGCACCTGTCCTTGACAGAAACTCTCAAGTTATTGCTAAAACCAGTAATATCTGAATGCAGAGCCAATTATTTATGATCATAAAGAGAGTAGATACAGTTATATAGTCTTGCAGATACAACCAGCCTTATGGGGGCAACCATAATGCTGATGCAGTCAGCAATGAAATTCAATTTGACACCCTGTCCTAACGGTTTTTCCAGATAAGGACAAGCAAGGGTTGCCAATGAACTGTTCTTGAACATGGTGTCAGCCATAGACCAAAATCATGCTAAAAGAAACCTGATTAAGAATGATTGTCAGGGCTAGATCTAGACACACTTGGTAGTAAAGGGATGTGTGCAGGAGTCCGAGAGACCAATCCTTATGTCCTATTCTTATTACAACTCACAAAAAGAGTTGAAACTCGTTTTTAGTAAAACATTGGGAATTGGCTAAAAATGTATGCAATTCGGAGAGAACTTGAGAATATGGGTGAAACAGACCCAAGAGCCTCTGAGAAGATATAGGTCTCTGAGACACTGTGTGATCTGAATGTTGAGGGTATGATCAAGAATATAACATATAAAGCACCACAATGTGTGCTGATTTTTTTCACCAATGTAAGGGGTACATTGATATGTTAATAGATGGGAGTAGAATCCTTTAAGATGTGCCTACTAAAAAGTTAGAAAATCTTTCCTATGAGAGATTTGCAGGTCTACAGGACATCAGGAAGAGGCCTAGCTACTGCAGAATATGTAGTGGTAGGTCTATAGGCGATCAAGCTCAAGTCAAAATGATTGCCGGGATTTTGACATACTGTTTTTGGGGCATGGTGGGACATGCATCCCTAGATAAGAGAGTCCCAATTTGAAAGTTCTTGTAATTGTAAGGAAAGCCACTCCTGGAACTATAAGATTGCAAGGAGACATAGGGAAAATTATAGAAATTGTAAAAAAGATAAGGTGAAATGAAAAAAGCTTGACATTGCCATGCTAAGCTAAATGTATGTCTTTAGTCATTCTAGCACCTGCAAGTGTAAAAAGGCGAACCTCAGTGTGTAGAGGTTCCTGCTTATGTCCAGTAGAATTAGAGGGTTTACCACAAACAGATAGATCTGCAGTAGATGATGCATGGATGGGGGTAAACAAAACGTACCCATAAGGTAGAGGCAAAGATGTAATTGTGGAGAATGGGGTTAGAGCCTCCTTTACCTCCATAGCCAACTCAATGCATTCCTCAAGGGAATTTACAAAGAGGAGCTCATTTTCAAAGGGGGTGGACAAAAGGCACCTTTCCAGAGCAGGGTCAACAGACCAAGCTCTAAGCCATAAGATTCTGTGCATAAACACAGAAAAGGTGTCATGCACAGTCAACGGCAAGTATTGCAATCTGGAAAAATAGGAATATCTACAGTGGATATAAAAGGTCTACACACTCCTGTTAAAATGTCAGGTTTCTGTGATGTAAATCAATGAGACAAAGATAAATCATTTCAGAACTTTTTCCACCTTTAATGTGACCTATAAACTGTACAACTTAAGCGTTTTCCATCCCCAGAGCCTAGGCGGACTACCAATCTAGCTTTGTGTGGGTGTTCCACTAAATACCAGCCTCTATGGTTACACCAGATGATCCATTTTTTGGGGGATTCTTTCCATCTCCTGGCCTCAATATATTCCTTTTTTTGACCAGTTCATGCTTCAAATACAGGTAAACTTTGCTCTCATTATAGGCCATCATCTTTGTCTCAGGCAATTCGGGATTAAAACATTAAATTGTATTTCTTTCATAATTATTGTTATCTTTGTATTGTTTTGTAAATTTATGCATTGTGCTTTTTCAATTTTCAGTAGATAGTGCCTGATAAATTTAATTCTCCTGAGGAAGCTACTAATTATGGCGAAACGCGTAGAGAGAATTTTTCAGCTTGCACATTCTTGAAACTGTATTGTATCATTGGATGGATTTTTCTTATTCTGTAATTTTTAACTTTTATAAATAAATATTTTTTCTTATACTATGTTGTTGTAATTTTGCACCATAAAAATCCCAACCCCTCACTCTTTTCAAATTGTTATTAAAGGGGTTGTAAAGGTTTGTTTTTTAGTTTCTAAATAGGTTCCTTTAACCACTTAACCCCCGGACCATATTGCTGCCCAAAGACCAGAGCACTTTTTGTGATTCGGCACTGCGACGCTTTTAACTGACAATTGCGCGGTCGTGCGACGTGGCTCCCAAACAAAATTGGCATCCTTTTTCCCCACGAATAGAGCTTTCTTTTTGTGGTATTTGATCACCTCTGCGGTTTTTAGTTTTTGCGCTATAAACAACAATAGAGCGACAATTTTGAAAAAAATTACTATTTTTTACTTTTTGCTATAATAAATATCTCCCAAAAATATATATAAAAACATTTGTTTTCCTCAGTTTAGGCCGATACGTATTCTTCTACATGTTTTTTGTTTAAAAAAATTGCAATAAGCGTTTATTGATTGGTTTGCGCAAAAGCTATAGCTTTTTACAAAATAGGGTGTATTTTTATGGCATTTTTACTAATATTTATTTTTTTACTAGTAATGGCGACAATCAGCGATTTGTTTTGGAACTGCGACATTATGGCGGACACTTCGGACACTTTTGACACATTTTTGGGACCATTGGCATTTTTATAGCGATCAGTGCTATAAAAATGCATTGGATTACTATAAAAATGCCACTGGCAAGGGGTTAACAATAGGGCGGGGAAGGGGTTAAGTATGTCCCTGTGTGTGCTCTGACTGTAGGGGGGGTGGACTCACTAGGGGAAAGACTGATCTTTTGGTCCCGGGCACACGCACGGGAGTCGGGGGCCCGCGCGTGCAAGAGCCGACGTAGAGCTACGGGCTCTCGTGCAGGGGAGCCAACCTGCTACCGTAGCGGCAAGTAGTTAAGCTAGTGCATTGTTGGTTCACCAACCTTATCCTTCGATTTCCCTTCTAAAAGTTTTTTTTTCTTTGTTGTTTTCTTTGTCTGAATTTCTCACTTCCTGTTCCTCCTCAGTAAGCTGTTCTGGCTGACTAACCCGCAGCCAGAATTGCTCAGATGATGGGGGCAAGCTTACTGAGGAGAAACGGGAAGTGAGAAATTCAGACTTCGAAAAAAACATTTAGAAGGGAAATGGAAGGAAAAGGTAAGTGAACCAACAATGCACTAGCTTAAAGGAACCTATTTAGAAAATAAAAAACAAACCTTTACAACCCCTTTAAGGGGATGTGGTGCCAATATCAATTATAGATGAGTAGATTACCTTTCTCCTTTTTGGGTAGGAGTCTATCAGCATGGCACATCTTGACTTGGCAATATTTGCCCACGCTTCCATGCAAAAACACTCTAAATCTGTCAGATTACGAGGGAAGAGACTGTGCACAGCCCTCTTCAGATCACCCTGCAGATTTTCAATCAGATTCAGGTTTGAGCTCAGGTTGAGCCATTCCAAAACATAAATTTTGTTCTGGTGGAGTTCTTCCTTTGTTGATTTGGATGTATGCTTTGAGTTGTTGTCATGCTGAAAGATGAAGTTTTTCATGTTCAGCTTTTTAGCAGAAGCCTGAAGGTTTTGTGCCAATATTTACTGGTATTTGGAACTGTTCATAATTTCCTCTACCTTGCCTAAGGCCCCTGTTCCAGCTGAAGAAAAACACCCCCAAAGCACGATGCTGACACCACCATGCTTCACTGTGTGTATGGTGTTCTTTTGGTGATGCGCAGTGTTTTTGCGCCCATCATATCTTTTGGAATTATGGGCAAAAAGTTCAACCGTGGTTTCATCAGACTATAACACATTATCCCACATGCTTTTGGGAGACTTCAGATGTGTTTTTGCAAAATTTAGCCAGGGTTTGATGTTTTACTTCATAGCAAAAGGCTTCAGCCTTGCCACTCTACCCCATAGCCCAGACATATGAAGAATATGGGAGATTGTTGTACCACACAGCCAGTACTTGCCAGATATTCCTGCAGCTCATTTAATGTTGCTGTATGCCTCTTGGCAGCCTCCCTGACCAGTTTTCTTCTCGTCTTTTCATAAATTTTAGAGGGACATCCAGTTCTTGGTAACGTCACTGTTGTGCCATATTTTCTCCACTTGATGACTGTCCTCACTGTGTTCCATGGTATATCTAATGCCTTGGAAATTATTTGTACCCTTCTCCTGATAAGTTTCAACAATGAGAGCCCTCTGATGCTTTGGAAGCTTTCTGTGAACCATGGCTTTTGATGTAGGATGAAAATGTAAGGAAAGACCAACTAGAACAGCTGAACTTTATTTGGGGTTAATCAGAGGCACTGTAAAATGATGGCAGATGTGTACCGACTCCTATTTAACATGAGTTTGAATGTGATTGCTTAATTCTGAACACAGTTACATCCCCAGTTATAAAGAGGGTGTGCACATGTTACTAGTCAGAGAAAAACTTGTGCTAGTGAAGTGGACCGCCAAATTTGAATAGGTAGACGTTATAAAAATGTATAGCCAGGAATGCTATAAAAAGGTACAGGGAAACTCTGTCTTACCTTGTCCACGTTGCTGGTCCTATTCAGGGTCCGGCCTTCGACTGCCAAGGATAGCATACCCCAAGAGAGGTCTTCAGGGTCAGGTTGCCAAACTGGACTGCAGCCCTGGAATTGTATACCACCCTGCCACTAACTCACATGCTGCACCATGAACCAAGGTGAGTGACGACCACAGCATACAGTGTCCAAAGCAAACATTACAGGCAGGTTGTGCTGCTGCAGGACCTCGATACAGTACCCAAAATGTTCAAAGGTATCCAATCCAGAAGCTGCTAATGAGCCATAAGGCAATAAGTCGTCAGATCTTGATAGACATGCAAGTTGAATATTAGGCAGTAAAAATGGTGATTTTTTTTTTTTTTTTTTTTTTAAGGAGAGGTACATTGTCCAAACTAGCACCTCACAGAGTGGGTGCAGGTTACTTGGATACTCCAGGGGGTGTTCCCGGGAAAGCTCTGTTAATGTCAAATCACTTGAAGGTAGCGGCATATAACCCACAGTCCAAGAAGAAATGTCCTGTGTTGGTTATTGTACAAGATATATTAATTTACCAGAAGTGGCTTATAGACTGCAGTTGTCTGAGGGAAGAATGTTATGATAGGAATCCTCTTTAAAGCCTACTTGTAGTCATGCATTCTTAGGAAAGTAGCACTTGCGTGCTTCAGCTAATTTTAAGAGTGCACTGGGGGTTCAGAAATCTGGGATGCACTATTGCACATATATATAAAATTGGAAGGCATAGCCCGCATTCAATTCCCTTTACGGTCTTGCACCTAGGGGCACATGCTATTGCAATAAGCTGCTAGTTTGTTACAAACACAATGATTTCAGGTTTTCTTTGATAATATTACTCAGTAGTAGTCAATATTTTCAGCCCGGTCTCTGCCTTTGTTGCATTTTGTATTCAAAATAAGAAAAATGTAAAAAAAAACATGAATTCTGCTAACATCAAGATAAAAAAAAACAAAAAAACAAAGGGAACCAAAAAAAGCTAAACCATAGAGCGAGCAAGTAGATTGCATAGGCTCTTAACAGTTATTACAGATCCATGTTGGTTTCTTTGTCCGTAAAGGTCAATTGAGAGGATGTGACATTACCACAATATGATGAGACCTTTCATTTCAAATCACAATTGTTTTTTTCTTTTGGAATCCACAATGCTTTCTAAGTAAACACTTGCAGGAAAGTAATAGGAAATCACAGCAGATTTAATTTTGCAAACAGTCTTCAAAAACAATACAGTTCTTCACTCCCCTACATTACAAAAAAATAGCAAGGCTGGTTTCTCTGAACATTATAGACTGAGAAAATTTCACTATTAGGACCCATTATGCATTTCCTAGTTTTCATTAAGGATGAGCTCCGGCGTGTTCGCATAGAACACGTGCAGAGCCCGCCAGGAAGTGAGCACGACGCTGTGGTAATCACAGCCAGGGAGACATTTCACGATCCCTGCAGCCGAGCATCGGGACAATGTCTCCCTGGCTGTGATTAGCACAGCGCCGTGCTCACTTCCTGGCGGGCTCTGCACGTGTTATATGCGAACACGCTGGAGCTCATCCTTAGTTTTCATAATACAAATCGATGTAAAATGTTGCAGTAAAACTCCATGTAAAAAGATGGATAAACTTACTTGGTAAAATCATTCTGACAGGCCAGCAGCTCCAGTAGGAAGAGTACACAAGGAGGCTGAAAAAAATTGGGTTGTCCCAGAGTGTCCAGACACTCCTGAATCATCCGAAGTACTTTTAGAATGCTTTCAGCCTGAGCTTTTCTTAAGGACAGGACTTGCAAAACACTGCAACAACCAAAAACATTAAAACATTATTGCAAAAAAACACACACAGTAAAAACATTAAGAAAAGCACAGCTTTTTAAGAGATGACTGCAACTGACAATGCTTTTGTTTAGAAAATGACTTCAGATGTAACCATTTTTTTCATTTTTTCAATAAGGGATTTGCTAAGGACTCAAAACCCCCACATCAAGTTCATTTTCAATTATTGCTGGTGCATCTATATTAAAGATTCTTTACTTGTAAAAGGATAATTAGGAGTACATTTATCCTGATGAGTGATCTGCTTTGATCATCTTGTGCTGGGATTATTCATAATACCTCCTCCTAAAAGCATTAACATCTAAAAATAACTGGCAAGAAAAGTTTTCAGTCTTTACCTTTCATGCGAAATTGCTGGATCCTTTACAAAATCTAGGATACTTTTTAAAATTGGATATTTTTCCTTCACTGTTGGCAGCATCTTTGCCTCCTCCATAGAGCGGAATGAAAGCAGCCTTAGTCTTGCTCGACTAAATGGGGCTTTACGGGTTGGGGTAGGAGGAGGAGAGGAAGGCTCTTCGTTTTTTTCTGCGGTTTTTGTTTGAGGCCCTAATGGTGTCTCATACTTAAAAAGTTCAGATTCCTTCTTTTTCTGAGGGTCAGGATCAGGCACTTGACACTTAGCCATTGAAATTGGATGAGCAGCTTCAGGGGAGGCATTAACAGGTGAGGCACTTGAAGCTTGAAAGTCTGCTTCTACAATGGAACTCTTTCGACGAGTGTACGACACTCCATTGTCATCCGTAGAAATCCAGTTCTCTAATGGCAGTCTTGATGTAGTAGGTAAAAATCTCAGCAACAGAAGACATTTCTCTATACACTGTTTTGCTGTAAATAGATGAATATATTGTAAGTAAAAAAAAAAAAAAAAAAAAAAGGAAAACAAATAATACAGGTGCAAAATAGTAACTCTAGTGTATTTAAAATAATCATCTTATTGAGGTGGTAATGCAATGACTGCATTACTTTTTGATCTGGCATTTACATTTTTACTTGCTTAATGTTCCATTTTCAGCACTTAACCACTTTCCCCCCGGACCATATTGCTGCCCAAAGACCAGAGACCTTTTTGCGATTCGGGACTGCGTCGCTTTAACAGACAATTGCGCGGTCGTGCGACGTGGCTCCCAAACAAAATTGGCGTCCTTTTTTTCCCACAAATAGAGCTTTCTTTTGGTGGTATTTGATCACCTTGATTACTTTTTGCCATAATAAATATCCCCCAAAAATATATAAAAAAACATTTTTTTTCCTCAGTTTAGGCCGATACGTATTCTTCTATATATTTTTCGTAAAAAAAAAAAAATCGCAATAAGCGTTAATTGATTGGTTTGCGCAAAAGTTATAGCGTTTACGAAATAGGGGGTATTTTTATGGCATTTTTATTAATATTTTTTTTTACTAGTAATGGCGGCGATCAGCGATTTTTTTTTTCGGTACTGCGACATTATGGCGGACACTTCGGACACTTTTTTGGGACCATTGGCATTTTTATAGTGATCAGTGCTATAAAAATGCATTGGATTGCTATAAAAATGCCACTGGCAGTGAAGGGGTTAACACTAGGGGGCGGGGAAGGGGTTAAGTATGCCTGGCTGTGTTCTTACTGTGGGGGGGGGTGGGGTGGCCTCACTAGGGGAAATAACTGATCCTCTGTTCATACATTGTATGAACAGAAGATCAGCATTTCCCCCGCTGACAGGACCGAGAGCTGTGTGTTTACACACACAGCTCCCGGTCCCCGCTCTGTAACGAGCGATCGCGTGTGCCCGGCGGCGATCGCGCCCGCCGGGCACACGCACGGGAGTCGGGGGCGAGCGCGCGCCCCTCCGGCGGTGCGCACGCGCCCCTAGTGGCGGCTCAAAGAGCCGACGTAGAGCAAGGGCTCTCGCCCAAGAGAGCCGACCTGCCGCCGTAGAATGACGGCGGCTGGTCGTCAAGCAGTTAATTACAAATATGTCGGAATCTTGTTTATTGGCCATCTGTTTTACAAGCAATAAATTAGCCATGATCAACAACCACTGAAGTAAAAAAACGTAAATTAAATATGATTGACAAGACACACCTAAACCTTTAATACAGATTTTTTTACATTAAAGCCCAACACCAGGCAGTAGTACTTTTTTATGTTTTGGATAACATGAGGAGGAGATGGAATCCGTTTCCTTTTTATTGTCATCTTATACCTCAATGAGAACAACAATCGTAGTCCACTAACATTTCCTCCACTCTCTAGCGGAAAATCTGTACCCCAGTTTAGACATTGTGCTGGAAGAAAGGTCTGCAAGAGCCTGAAATTGTACCCATAAAATCAATATTTAAGGCTGCAATGCATTTTCAGGCCGATATGAAAAAATATATATACAGGGAAAGCCTGTGCGGCCGGAAGAGGCCTCAGTGATCCCAAAGCGAATCAGGGGGGCTTAGTCACCTTTGCAAAAGGCAACTTAAAGGCAGAACGAAGAATTTCGGGCAGAGTCAGGATCAGAAGCCTCTGCGACTGACAAGCAGACATAAACTGGATATCTTCTTGTCCAGATTGCTCAGAAGCAGACTAATCTGCCGGGCCCTCCACAGGATCCTGAGCCTTTAGCTCTTCCCCATCCTCAACCCATTCCTGCTCCAAACTAGGAGGCTCCGGGGAGGGGGATCTGTTAGGCTTCTTGCCACCCTGCGAGATGGAGGCAATCATGCCAGCAATCCTGTGCTCTAACCCGGCTAGGGCCGAGGACAGTTCATCCTTGCTGATAAAGGGTGAAGCAGCAGCGTTGACTGTAGGCACAATACCAGATAGGCGCAGTGGCTCGGATTGCCCGGAAGCCTCTGGTTCTTCAGGGGATACAACACTAGGGATACGACTAGGTTCATCAGGAACGGGCAACATAGGTGTGCCCTTCCCTGTAGTGTTAGTCCCACTCCTCTTTTTTTAAGATAAGAGTACTTGGGTGTAGTATTAAAACACCTCAGAAGAAAGACCCTTTAATAGGGCTCACCAAGCCCCTACGTAACAATCCTGCTAAGCACCTTTAGTCTGCCAAGCAACACTTGGTGACTCATGTGACCTGGGTAAGGAGAAACGAACTGCTGCAAGTGCCTGTTCAGAGCCTGCTATGTGTCCCACAGCTGCCTTCTGGAAGCACCGCATGCTTTGTCATACACAGCTTAAATAAGCTGCGTGTGCGCCGGAACGTTCTGCATGTATGTGCGCGGTCCTGGAGAAAAGGGCATGGCTGTATGACAAAAATCTGCATACGCCCAAATAAATTCACAGTGGGTTCCTGTCACTTGAGGACCTTCAAGGACTGGGTACCCTTTTCAGGTTTAGGGTCCCCTTTTCAGGTTTAGGGTCCACTCCCTTGGACCTGTAAGGCATCCTGCATGAACTCCTTAGCGCTGTGGTGTCCAGGATTCCACTCCACAGGGTCCAGCGCCCGGAGGCCGCATTGCAGGCAAACCCTTGCAGAATCTGACTCTTCTTTGTGAGGCTCGGATACCATTTATCCAAGCATATACATCCTGTGTTAAATGGATCTAATCGGTCAATCCCTTAATTTAAGATTTTTTTTACTTCCTGCTGTAAGACCTAATCTAATTAAAAACTTTAAAAAAAAAATTAAGCCAAAATGTATTCTGCTACATATTTTTGGCAAACAAAATCCCAATAAGCGTATATTGATTGGTTGCATAAAAGTTATAGCAGCTACAAACTATAGGATATACAGGTGATACTCGAAAAAATTAGAATGAGATAGACACATTACATGCAAAGCAAGATAGTTCAAGCCGTGATTTGTCATAATTGTTATGATTATGGCTTACAGCTCATGAAAACCCCAAATCCAAAATCTCAGGAAATTTGATTATTACATGCAATTAATAAAACAAGGATTGTACATAGAATATCAGAGCTCTGAAAAATATAAGCATGCATATGTACTCAGTACTTGGTTTGGGCCCCTTTTGCAGCAATTACTGCCTCAATGCGGTGTGGCATGGAAGCTATCAGCCTGTGGCACTGCTGAAAGACCAGGATGCTTCAATAGCAGCCTTCAGCTCTTCTGCATTGTTGGGTCTCATGTCTCACCTTTCTCTTGGCAATGCCCCATAGATTCTCTATGGGGTTCAGGTCAGGGAGTTTGCTGGCCAATCAAGCACAGTAATCCCATGGTTATTGAACCAGGTTTTGGTGCCTTTGGCAGTGTGGGCAGGTGCCAAGTCCTGCTGGAAAATGAAGTCAGCGTCCCCATAGAGCTTGTCTTAAGGAAGGAAGCATGAAGTGCTCGAAACTCTCCTGGTAGACGGCTGCATTGATCCTGGACTTAATGAAGCATAGTGGACCAACAACAGCTGATGACATGGCTTCCCAAATCAACACAGACTGTGGAAACTTCTCACTGGACTTTCGAGCATCTTGCAGTGTGTGCCTCTCCATTCATCCTCCATACTCTGGCTTCTTGGTTTCCAAATGAGATGCAAAATTTGTTCTCATCAGAAAAAGAGGACTTTGGACCACTGAGCAACAGACCAGGTGTGTTTTTCTTTAGCCCAGGTAAGATGCTTCTGACGTTGTTTAGGTTTGGCTTGACAAGAGGAATACGACATTTGAAGCCCATATCCAGGATCCCATCTGTGTGTGGTGGCTCTTGATGCACCGACTCCAGCCTCAGTCCACTCCTTGTGAAAGTCCCAAACACTTTTTAACCACTTCGTTACCGGGCCTATTTTGGCACTGTTCTCCTTTATGTAAAAATCACAATTTTTTTGCTAGAAAATTAATCAGAACCCCCAAACATTATATATTTTTTTTTAGCAGACACCCTAGGGAATAAAATGGCGGTCATTGCAACTTTTTTTTCTCGCACGGTATTTGCGCAATAATTTTTCAAACGCCTTTTTTTAGGGAAAAAAACAGTTTCATGAATTAAAAAATAACAAAACAGTAAAGTAAAGTTAGCCCAATTTTTTTGTATAATGTGAAAGACGATGTTACGCCGAGTAAATAGATACCTAACATGTCACGCTTTAAAATTGCGCACACTCATGGAATGGCGCCAAACTTCGGTACTTAAAAATCTCCATAGGCGACGCTTTAAATTTTTTTACAGGTTACTATTTTTGAGTTACAGAGTAGCTCTAGTGATAGAATTGTTGCACACGCTCTAACGCACGCGATGATACCTCACATGTGGGGTTTGAACGGTGTTTACATATGTGGGCGGGACTTGCATGCGCGTTCGCTTCTGCACGCGAGCGACCGGGACAGGGGCGTTTTAAATTTTTTTTATTATTATTTTATTTTTTTACTTCATTTTTTTATTTTTACACTTTTTTTGACATTTTTTTTTTTTGATCACTTTTATTCCTATTACAAGCAATGTACACACCCCTTGTAATAGGAATCACTGTGACAGGTCCTCTTTATGGAGAGATGTGGGGTCAATAAGACCCCACATCTCTCCTACAGGCTTACAAGCATGAAATCGGTGAAATACATTTCACCGATTACATGCCGACAGCCGCGATTGCGGCTTTGTTTACTTCCGGGTACCGGGCGTGACGTCATAACGTCGCACCCGGCCCTCCGACGGTCATAGAGATGACTGTGACCGTCTGGTCACCAGTCATCTCTATGGTTCAGCAACGCACGCCGGCCCCCGATGGCACGGGAGAGCCAGGAGAAGCACCGGATGGCGGCGGGAGGGGGGGGACGTCCCCTCCCGCTGCCTAGAAGAACGATCGAGCGGCGGAACCGCCGCTTTGATCATTCTTCTGGTGCACAGAATCGCCGGCTGAAGACAGAGATATCTGAATGATGCCTGCAGCTGCAGGCATCATTCAGATATCACCGCTCAAAGTCCAGGATGTCCCAGGACGTCCTACGGATCTGAAGTGGTTAATGGCCTTTTCCTGAAATACTCTCCAGGCTGCGGTCATCCCTGCTGCTTGTGCACCTTTTTCTTCCACACTTGTCCCTTCCACATAACTGTCTATTAATGTGATTTGATACAGCACTTTGGGAACATCCAACTTTTTTTGCAATTTCTTTTTTAGGCGTTCCCCTCCTTATGGAGGTGTCAATGATGGTTTTCTGCACAACTGTCAGTTCAGCAGTCTTTCCCATGATTGTGATTCTTACTGAACCAGACAGAGACCATTTAAGGGCACAGGAACCCTTTGTCGGTGTTATGGCTTAATTAGCCAATTAGAGTGGGACACTTTGAACCTAGAATATTGCACCTTTTCACAATATTCTAATTTTCTGAGATTGTAGATCTGAGGTTTTCATGAGCTGTAAGCCATAATCATCACAATTATGACAAATCACAACTTGAACTATCTTGCTTTGCATGTAATGAGTCCATCTCATATATTAATTACACCTTTTGAGTTGCATTAGCCTGTGGAACTGATCATTGACACCCGAACTCGGGTGTGATACTTACCTGGGGTGCTTGTGGATCCTCTGGGCTACCTATAGCTGTGTTCCATGTCTGCCACAGTGATGTCCAAGCACGGCTCTACTTCTCCTCTGGCACCAGACAATGTGAGCCAAGATGGCAGTTTGCCACAGAGAACAGCAAAAGATAAATACCAAGAGGCGGCTCAGAAGCTATTCGCCAGGCGGCACGAGACTCTTCTGCACTGCCCGAGTACATGTTAGACGATCGCATTGGTTCTCAGTCTGATCCGATGGCCACATTACTTCCATAGGACATGGAGTACCTCCCCGCCATGCTTGCAAAACAAACAGCCACAATCTCAGACCCTGATGGGCCTGAACCCACACTGCGTGACATTTTTTGCAGTTACCTCATGCAACTCTGGCATCAGAGGTTAAAGGGGTGAAAACTTAAATGACAAGATATGTAAAAACTGCGGGACCGCACCTCAGCTATTGAAGGGCGCCGCAATACATTGGAAAATGACTGGGCCACCAAGCAAAGGCAACCTCAAATCCAACAACTGCTCGTGGCTGAACATTATGCTCGGTTTTATGATTTAGAGAACTTGCTCTGCAGAAACAATGTTAGGGCCATAGGTACTCCTGAAAAGATGGAGGGAAAATACCCCTGTGCATTTTATAGAGTAATGGCTGCTAGCTAAGTTTGGGAAAGACTCCTCCTCACCCATGTTCGCAGTGGCGCAAGCACACCATGTCCCCACTAGGCCCTTACCCCCGGCTTCTGTTGTGACCAATCAGAGCAGAAGCAGGGGCACCCCCTTTGGCGGAAATGTGAAAAATCACCTTTATATACAGGATTTATATAATGTTTCTGAATTTCTGTATCCTTATTTGACTAGATGTTCTATTTTTAAAATTACAACACATTTGAATATATGGCATTTAGCAAATGCAATGTTTGAGTGAAGTTAAAATATGCACATACATGTATATACACACACACATACACACACATATATATATTATTACATAGTATAACGTCATTTGTTATCAGTAAAGTAATGCTTCTGCATTGCTCACCCAACATGTCTGGATTCATTTCTGCTCCATCAACCACAAGCTTATCATTTCCACCTGTATGCAAGCACTTCTGCTTCATTTCAAGCTGCAAGGGAAACAATACAAGATCAATGTAAAATTAATACAATGGTGCTGATAGATCATTGCAGTAAATTTATTACTAGGATGAAAAACAACAGCAAGCACTTACCATCCATATTCTAATGCCATCCGCCAAAGCATAAACTTGAGAAAACTCCTCAGATAAAGCGAGATTTCCTCCTGTTAGCACTGGTTGGGGGAAGGAAACAGATGTTCAGTGCTTTAATTGCAATCTACAATTCAAATGTTAAAACCATCACCTTTTTAGAATTTTGGATAAAGTGGGAAAGGATAAGAACCACTGAAGGATTTTTAGTGTTATATGTGGCTCTCAAAGACAAAAAAACTTTCACTCATGTATTCTTCCAATGACAACAGTTTTTACCAAACATGAAGTGAGAGGAAACCTGCTACAAAAACACAGGCATAACGAGTTATATACACACACACACCATTTTTTTTTTCATTTAAGTAAAAAATGTAAAGTACATAATGGTATGTTAGCTTTTAGTCTATGTCCCCGTTGAATATTTACAATTTTTGAAGGAACCAGATTCACCAGTAAAGAAAAAAAAAATTTTTTAAAAAGGAACCCGAGATAGCAATAAAAACAAAATATGGGTTTTAAAAGCTCTCCCATTCTGGGCTGGGCTTACACTTTAGGCTGCATTCACACCTGAGCGACACTTTGCATTGTGTGTTTTAGCATGTTTGTGACGTGTTTATTGTGTGACAGCTCATTGACTTGGATAGAATGCTTGTCGCTCACTCGTGTACCATTTTTCAGCACTGAGCCAAGTACATTTGACGATGCACTTTTTTTTGTCATACAGAAACTGTGCAAATGTTACCTGCGTTTGAGGCTCCAAGAGATAATGGCACTGCAAGTGGGACATGCATTTTTAAGTCGCTCTGGTGTAAATGCAATCTTAATGTTACTACTTTCCTGAACAGCAAGCCCAATGTACAAAATGTGGTTTTCTTAAAAGAATGCACAGTAAACGATAGTGGTTAGATTTCTGAAAACTTTTCATTCAAATAGTAACTACAGATAAAGGGGATATACCCAAAAATACATTGAACGTTTTTTCTTTTAATATAAAAAATAAATAAAAAGAATTATGCATAACTGTCCACCAGCCTTTTGACATTAACTTGGTGAAACTTGATTACTCCACTATGTAAAAATTCATTTAGCTTTCAATTTAAAAGAGCTTTCACCAGTTTTCCATAGGGGTCTGTCCAAGATGATATAAATTATTTAAAATGTGCAAGACTAAAAATGGCAACTTTTTGGACAGCCCCAAACCTGTCTAAATGTGCCCTCAATAATGCATCCCCTGAAACAGTTGGTGGGAAATCCAAGGATTGTACAAGACAGAAGCGTACTAAGTATAATAGCATTAGCATGTTGCAATTGGTTTCCATAGCTAAAACACCAATTTAACTTTCTGATACATTGGGCCAGATTTCTTGCCAGCCTTCTAGGGAGATAGAGTTCTCCAGATCCAATTCCCAATTTGTTGTATACTTGGGTGCCCAAGGGGAACATGATAATGAGTTTGATGGGTATATAATGGAAGCAATCCCCTGGGGTATTGTGAGCCACATAGGGGTTACTGACATGCAAAAAGGAAGACGTATAGCGTTTAATTTCAATATATCAAAAGATTTCCCAAGGTAGTATGGCATGTGTCTGACTAAACCTGAAGGGCATAAGAGATCTTAAATTCGGAGTAGATTAGAATGCTTCCAAGCCAGGGGAAATTAGAGGAATCCCAACCTGGGACAAAAGGGGGTCACCTAGGAACAAGGAAGTGGGTAGATGAGGGGATAGAAATTTACCTGAATATTTAACACTATCCCACACTATAAAAGAATGGGAGGTGCCTTTAAACATTACAGTGAGAAATGGAAAATGTTGGTCTCCCATAGCAAATCGTTGGAGTGCAGGAAAAATGGAATGTTAACCGCTTAAGGACTGCCTCACAACCTTTTACGTCGACAGAATGGCGCGGCTGGGCAAATGGGCGTACAGGTACTTCCCCTTTAATTTGCCACCGTGTGTAAACACAACATCTCCCTGTTATTCCTAGTGACACGTCACTGATCGAATGCTCCCTCTCATCGGGAGAAGCGATCAGTGAGGTGTCACTCGTTGCCACGCCCCCCCAACAGTTCTAATTCCCTCCCTAGGACACACATGACCCCTTCAGCGCCCCCTACAGGTTAACCCCTTCACTGCCAGTGTAATTTTTACAGTAATCAGTGCATTTTTATAGCACCGATCGCTGTAAAAATGACAATGGACCCAAAATGGTATCAAAAGTGTCCATAATGTCGCAGTCATCCCCTATTTTGTAGACGCTATAACTTTTGCGCAAACCAATCAAATGCTTATTGTGCCTTTTTTTTACCAAAAATATGTAGAAGAATACGTATCGGCCTAAACTGAGGAAAAAAATAGTTTTATATATTTTTTGGGGGGATATTATAGCAAAAAAAGTAAAAATATAGAATTTTTTCGAAATTGATGCTCTATTTCTGTTTATAGCGCAAAAAATAAAAACCGCAGAGGTGATCAAATACCACCAAAAGAAAGCTCTATTTGTGGGTAAAAAAGGACGTCAATTTTGTTTGGAAGCCACGTCGCTCGACCGAGCAATTGTCATTTAAAGCGACGTAGTGCCGAACTGCAAAAACGTGGCATGGTCTTTAGCCAGCCAAATAGTCTAGGGCTTAAGTGGTTAAGGTAGACATATACACTGGTGCCAGAAAGGAGCACTCCTCTCCTGTGGGAAAGGGAGGTTACCGGTCCAGATGGATGCAATTGGCAATCAATGTCCTCTTAGAAGCCAAGGGTGCCGGCAATGCACAAAGCAAAAATAGGAGAAAAATATATATGGACAGCCGCACTACAAAAAAATAAAAACTTTTCGGTAGCCTTTATTGGTAAAAAGATAAAAGCACTACAAATCACAGCAGACAGTGGGATATACAGCTTACGCGTTTTCACACTAATATCTAGTGCTTAGTCATAGCTAACCTATTCCTCTCCTGTAACATTTGCGGTTTCCAAAGCGAGCAAAGTCCTTTCTTGTATTAAGAGAGGTATGGACTCCAGAGACAGAGATATAATTTTGCCCCTGTACAAATCATTAGTAAGACCTCATCTGGAATATGCAGTTCAGTTTTGGGCACCAGTTCTCAAAAAGGATATCGGAGAACTGGAGAAAGTGCAGAGAAGAGCAACCAAACTGATAAGAGGCATGGAGGAGCTCAGCTATGAGGAAAGATTAGAAGAACTAAATCTATTCACTCTTGAGAAGAGGAGAATTAGGGGGGATATGATCAACATGTACAAATATATAAGAGGTCCATACAGTGTACTTGGTGTTGAGTTATTCACTTTACGGTCAACACTGAGGACAAGGGGGCACTCTTTACGTCTAGAGGAAAAGAGATTTCACCTCCAAATACGGAAAGGTTTTTTCACAGTAAGAGCTGTGAAAATGTGGAACAGACTCCCTCCAGAGGTGGTTCTGGCCAGCTCAGTAGATTGCTTTAAGAAAGGCCTGGATTCTTTCCTAAATGTACATAAAATAACTGAGTACTAAGATTTGTAGGTAAAGTTGATCCAGGGTAAATCCGATTGCCTCTCGGGGGATCAGGAAGGAATTTTTTCCCCTGCTGTAGCAAATTGGATCATGCTCTGCTGGGGTTTTTTGCCTTCCTCTGGATCAACTGTGGGTATGGAGTTGGGTGTATGGGATTGTATTGTGTTTTTTATTTTGTTTGTTTATTTTTTTGTGGTTGAACTGAATGGACTTGTGTCTTTTTTCAACCTGACTAACTATGTAACTATGTAACATCCTTCATAAATGTATCAATGGATTCTCCAAACAGTTGTTATCCACCAAAAGGCATGCGTAACAGGCTTTTTGCAAGCAGAATTAGCCGACCAAGCCCCTAACCACGAAATGCTGCACACAATTAGAATTTGCAGTATTATCCCAGAAACCTGGCAAAGTACATTCTCTAGGGCAGGGGTCTCCAAACTACGGCCCTCCAGTTGTTCAGGAACTACAATTCCCACCATGCCTAGTCATGTCTGAATGTCAGAATTTTACAATGCCTCATGTGACGTGTAGTTACGCAACAGCTAGAGGGCTGCTCTAGGGCAACAAACAAAACATAGGGCATGAACTGCAAATTACAACCATAACAAGGTCCTGAAATGCAGGATTGTGTACTTTATACATCTGCCAAGTCCAGTTAGCGACCAGTGTGACGGCAGGACCAGCGAAAACAATGGTTGCCTTCAAAAGGATATCTAAGCATCTATCAACAGAACCCTTGAAGGGGGGGGAACATCCTCAACAGGAGATGCTTGTTGTTGAGACCAGAAATGGTCAGGACCCACTATCCAGACAGACAATTTTTTCATTAAGTCTTTTTTACTTTCTCCCGCAAAGAACAGTTAAATTTGTGTGTGCAAGAGAAAGGTCTTTCCAGCCAGCCGTTTTGTGCCCAAAGGATATTTTTAGGCTGAGGAGTATCCAGGGCTGTTAAGCAAAGGCTAATACATACTCTAAGTGAGCTCACATTTGGAAGTATACTGCAAGAAGCCTTAGCTTGTGTCTTGATATGCATGAAGTGACATTCTCTACTGTGTTCTCCTCTCCCATCTCATTTTCTTCTTCAAAATAAATTTGAGTTTCAGGGTCGTATTCCTGAATAGATTCTGGTAATGGAGACTCGATAAAACACAACAACCTCCTGCACCTAAGCGTAGTGGTCTGATGCTAGAACTTGCTCCACACACAAATTCACACCTTGCTGCCCACTCTGGGCTGGGGGGGGGGGGGGGGGGGGTCCCAAAGACAACTGGAAAAACAAACAAGTGAGGGTGCACCGGCCTAGCGCATTATCTCTAAAAGGCATTATTAAAATGCCTTGGCACATTGAGATAACACAATCGGTCCTTGCACTCCACATGTTCTTGGGCTTAGGGAGACATGAGAGAAACTCTAAGGAAGAAGGCACGGCCCTTGAAATACATACAGTATGTCATTTGGATTCTAGGTGATATCCCCCTAAACCCTGGAGCATGTGGGGTTGACAGACTAACTGATGTGCTGTGTCAAAGATTTGGCAATTTTTCAGTTAATATGAACACAAACTTTTCTTTCACTCATGGTTAGATTTTGGCTAAAGCCATTTATTATCAATCAACTGTGTTTACTCTTTTTACATCATAAATCACAACAGAAACTACCCAAATTACCCTGATCAAAAGTTTACATAC
This sequence comes from Rana temporaria, assembly GCF_905171775.1. Classification (NCBI taxonomy): domain Eukaryota; kingdom Metazoa; phylum Chordata; class Amphibia; order Anura; family Ranidae; genus Rana; species Rana temporaria. The sequence goes on along the minus strand of NC_053490.1, from coordinate 242,739,600 downwards.
CCCAGTTCTTAAAGTGGAGGTTCACCCAAAAGTGAACCTTCGCTTTTCGGAACCCTCCCCCCTCCGGTGTCACATTTGACACCTTTCAGGGGGGAGGGGATGCAGATACCTGTATAAAACAGGTATTTGCACCACTTCCTGGTATAGACTTCCGCGGAAACACAGCGTGGGCCAGAGGGAATGGCGCAGTGCGACTTGCGCATGTGGAGTAGGGAACCAGGCAGTGAAGCTGCAGCACTTCACTTCCCTCACCGAGGATGGCGGCGGGGGAAGCAGAGAGCTGAGCGGTAGCTCGGCTTCGGCTGCCGATGTCGCGGGCGACCTGGACAGGTAAGTGTCCATTTTTTAAAAGTCAGCAGCTGCTGTATTTGTAGCTGCTGGCTTTTAATTTTCTTTTTCAGGTGAACCTCCACTTTAATACCATGCATTACCCACTTTAACATCAATGAAAGCTTTAAATCTTTTGTGCTATTTTTACATGAACTGTACATTTGAGATCTCCCCAGAGTGGCTGTAGCCAATGACAGGTCGACTTGGCCTTGTGCTTTGGATCATTATGTTGTTGTCAGGTTATTACATTTGTGAAATTCCTTACCATTGAAGAGAAAAGTCAAACTACATTTTTAGAACGTCCTCTCTGTAATTTAAAAAATGCAGCATCTATAAGATGTTTAATGTTTAACTCCCTAACTATGTTGTATACTACGCAATGTAAAGCCAAAAACGTTAATACCTTGTATTGTAAAACTTTAATAAAAACTATTAAAATAAAAAAATGCAGCATCTATTCTGCCAAGGAGGAGCTGTTACAACAGGGATTACATCATATCCTCTCTCGCAACACTATAATCAAACTACACTTCCCATTACGTTTTGAGAATTGCAGTGAACGTGGGAGGGTACACTAGGCCTGTACAAGTAAAATGTGGACAAGCCTACTTCAGCATAAATCACACCCCCCATTCTGCAGCCAGACTACTCCGTAATACACAGCAGGATAGGTAGGTTACAGCCTTATAAATGCAAAGCATGTTTGTGCTCCCCTCCTCCAGCCACAACCGGATATAAACATTTTGCTTCACATGCTATATGTTATCATTACTGAACTGTAAACACATGCCCATAATTATATATTTTACTTGCGGTACTCTGCTGTAATTCAGTATTATAAATATTCCCCCTCCTGCTGTAGCTTTGAGATCTTTATAACGGCAATCAGTGCTTGTATAATGTGAATGGTGGAACCCTCTAATGTATAAAAAGCTCAATAAACTGCATTTTACCACAATACCGGTCTCTGTGATATGCAACGTTACATATAATACACAAACTGAAAATAAGTCATAAAAAATAAAAAAAACTTTGCAGGGATGGTGGAAACCCCTCCTACAGATATTTGACAGTGTCGGTAAAGCAGTGGCAGATGTCCACTGTCCATCAGTGCCACCGCAGTGCAGCCCCATCAGTGCCGCCTTATCAATGCAGCTTATTAGTGCACATCATTGTGGCCCTATCAGTGACGCCGGAATCTTTCGGAGATCTGGCCCGATGAAAGAGTAAAGATCTCCCACTGTGACAAATCTTGTAGGTAAAACTCTGGTCGCTGTAAATTTTCGCCTCTTGGACCAGCTGTTGTAATAGACCACACACACTGGTCCAATGCCAGTCCAGGAGGCAGGGATTTACAGTGACTGGAGTATCACCTACAAGATCTGTCACAGGGTCATATGGAGTGCTGGCAGGAAGCAGGGGAGGAGATCAAGGACACCATCTCCATGGGCGGTACAGACCAGGGGTCTGTGAGACCCCTCAGGCCACTACAGCAAGTGGGGACGGAAGTATAAGTCACTGCTAGCTGTAGACATGACTACAAATGGGAAGTGCCAAGACTGGTGGCTGAGGGTACAGTAGGAATAGATTCCACCTGTATTACAAACAGGAAACCCCTGGGGATTAATGGTTTTTATTCAAAAATATTCAGGCTATTACAGATGAACTACTGAGCTCAGAAGAAGATGGATGCCATAATTGGTAAAAGGTAAGAGATCAGCAACAAGGACATAGAAAACTGTTTTTCCCCAGCGTTCTCCTTTAAATTACTCAAAACCCATATATTATTAGGTCAAACAACACTTTCAATTTGTATCCAGGCCCTTGCACTACATAGTTGAAGGTAAATCTGAAAGAGATTGTACAGAAACTGAACAAGCAAATTGTATACTGTATGGCCAGCTTAAACCTCTGGCTTCAATAAATATTAAATGGACTGAAACAATGCATCTGCTCAAATCCAGATAACTTAAAAATATACAAAGGGGTGCTGTGGGGGACAGCTCCAGAGAATGGGAGACTACAGCAGTCAGCCAAAGGCTAATGATAGGTTGCCACTTTAAAGCTAAAGGGGTGGGTGAACAGGTTTTAAACAAAACTAAGAGGTAGTTCTACTTTCCATCTGTGGCAAGAACTGCACTATAGTTGTGACCATCTTACTACATGTATAACAATCAAGCATGACATTGATTTTTAAATCTAAGGATGTTTGCCGGGAGGTGGCCAACAGAGAGACTCTGAGTCCAAGAACCATACAGACTACAAGGAGCATATACATGGTAAAGCAGGTGATTTGTGTATAATTCCTGGTTTATGAACATGCCACCCGCTGTAACAAAAACAAAAAAAAAAAAGCCCAAAATGGGACCTTCAGCTGTATTGTTTCAGCAGTTTTGGCAAGCGACGGTGCTCCTAGGATTTTCCAGCCCTGAACAGAAAGCAACCTCGGCACTCCAGCTGTGGCCAAACTACAAATCCCATCATGCCTCTGCCTCTAGGAGTCATGCCTGCAATTGTCAGTGTCTTGCAATATCTCATGGGACTTGTAGTTTCACCACAGCTGGAGGGCGGAGGTTGCCTATCCCTGCTCTAAACAATACCGACCTAATCCAGCAATTCCTTACAATCCTAAATTACCTACGAATATTCATGTTACATAAGTTACCTGAAGATCAGAGCTAAGAAACAGCCCTAATCAATATCGCATGTCTAAAATTTGATTCTTAATATGATTTATCAGGATATAATGCTCTTGGATAATTACCATATTTCTGTAACTTCCCAAATAACTGTGGTGTAAGGTATATGAGAGCAGCAAAGGTACAGTTCACAGCTTGATCCACTGCAGAACCAACCACTATATCATTCTTTATCGGCTGTTTCTTGACCGCTTGCACCAATCCTTTGAAAAGTTCATTGTTAGGGCCACAGTAATCCTGGGTAGGATCTGAGTTTGCAAAGTCAAGGAGAAAGTTACGACAGTCATCTGCATGAGAGTTCTTAGTCTGGAAATAAAATAATAATGTAAAAAAGCATTTACATAGTATTAGGTTCCAATTTAAAACTAATGTTTCAATACTTGTATAGTTAATTACATAAGCTAGCACTTTCAAATTTTGAGCAATTTTTATCTTGTCTATTTAAAATAAAATGCAGTATAAGACTACTGGGACAATGATGTTAGCAAAGCATCTGCATTGGACAGCAGTGTGTAGTGCTACCAGGGCAAATGAACTGGGAATATATGAAAAATACATAAAAGCTGAAGTGATCTTAAATTAGTAACAAAAAATTAGCAGGAGTATCAGGACGCCCACTAACACACAGCTCCTTTCTCTATCTGCAAAGTAGAGAGTGTCCTGACTTGCCTGCTCGCCCCCTCCCCCCTCAAGAGGCTTTTTTCACACCAGGAAGAAAGCCTCACATTACGGTGGTGAGTTGCAGACAGAAGAACAAGAAGTGAGCATGTAGATATATTCGCCAGCACACCGAGGATCATTTAGAAAAACGTCCAAAAATGTTTTAAGGCATAGAAACTATCACAAAAAAGCAACGTTTCGAAGTCGCACAGGACCTCTTCGTCAGGCAAGTCACTTGCATTAAAACATTTTTGGACGTTTTTCTAAATGATCCTCGGTGTGCTGGCGAATAGATCTACATGATTGCTTTTCCAGTTCCCAGCTGGTGATCGCTTCAACACCCTTCTTTCTTATTGGCCGTTCTCCAGGAAGGTGTGCAATTGGAATATTTTTGTGACCAAGAAGTGAGCATTTCTCAGAAGAAATAAGGACATTAAAAGCATAATCGAAGGATGGGGTAAGTGAAGGAGGACTGCACTAAGGTAAAGGAAGCTATTTAGGGAAAAAAAAACATTTCCTTTACAACCCCTTTAAGCTTGCGACACATTTTTCTTTAATAAAGTGGAGAACGGACCTCCCATAAACACAGTGGAACATCAGTACACAAGAAGGAAGCCTAACACATAAGCACAGCTTTCCCTGTTGGTACTGGAAGGTATGATATTCTCCTTGCTGACAAAAAGCAAGCAAACAAAAGAAAAAAAACTTTAGGTTTAGACTTGTTCAATCACACCAAAAAGGGGGGGGGGGGGGGGTCTAATTCTACCACACACTGTGGAGGTACGATATCAAATACAATGCCTGCAAATATAGTAGAACAAATGCCAACATTGATGTTTACATTAAATCGTTCAACCCATTATGTCACTTATTTACCTACCAGCTTCTTGTATCTCTTGTGGTCTCCAGAAATTAGCCTTCTCTGAGTAAATGGGTCAAAAAAGTAAGTTTTTTTCTCCGTTTTTTTTATTGCATTAGAGCAGTGGTTCTCAACCTGGGGGTCGAATGATGATTTGCCAGGGGTCAGCAAATCATGGGCTGTTCCTGAAGCCCACACCACTCCCCCAGCCTTTTTGCGGCCGTCCAGCAGGGCTGTCCCTGGAGCCCGCGGCCACCCACTCAGCCTCTTCGCAGCCGCCCATTTAGTTCACGGCATGGCTGGGGGGCAGAGACTAGAGGTCAGCTGACTGGTGATGAATGTGAAGTGGGAGGGGCTGCAGGAGACCCTATCTCCCGATTTCGGCATAGGTGTCACTGCTATGAGACACCACAAAGTTGGGGACACAGTGAGTAACACTACCTGTGATTATAGTTGCCACAAAAAGTCCCCACTACAGGTCACAGATCAGCTGATAACCTTGATCAAGAGCACCTATGTTGGCTGATCAGAACTCCCCCCCCAACATTGCCACTCATCCCAACTCTCCACCAGCACTGTACGAGTGGAAGGGACTCAGGGGGCGCTAAATGTTCATAGGTTAGGGGCAAAAATTACCTGTCTTGCCTTGGGTGCTGACAATCCATGCTACAAACTTATTTTACTGTTAGGGTCCCCACAACTTGGTAACATTTATCAAGGGTGTCACGGCACTAGTAAGGTTGAGAACCACTACATTAGAGCAATATGATTCTAGGTGGAGAGCAACATACCACAGCATGTAAAGATCCAATAAGATACCCAAGAGATAAAAGAAACAGTAGGGTAAGCCCACCAATATCAACCCATTACTTAAATATCAGTTCCGGGTGGAATGACCCTTAAATCTAGATGACACAAACAATACATAAGAAACACAAATCCTGTCTATATCAACATTTTAAGTAAAAAGGTGTAACATGATCAAATGATAGCAATACAAAATGTATTAACAACAAACATAGCTCAATAAAAAAAAAAAGCAAAAAGTCAAAATTAAAAGCAAAAAAAAAGAAAAAAAAGAAGAAAAAAAACACCCAAAAAAAACATTAAAAGTAAAATTGTTTTCTCTTAAAATAAAAAACATGTTTTACTTACCTGCTCTGCATTGGTATTGCACAGGGTGGCCCTGAGCCACCTCCTTTTCTGGGGTCCCCCGCTGAAGCTATAGGCTGCTCCACTTGTGTGTGCCACCATATGAAGCGGGAAATAGATCACCAGCACACCAAGGCTCTCCAGAATGGGTCCAAAGCTTTTTCCATGATAGTTACAAAAGTGACACTGAGGAGCCTCTCATGACCCCTTGAATCAGACATGACCACCCTACTGCAAGGCTACAAAATGTGGCTTTTGCATCTATGATGTGACCACTGAAAAAAGCTTTTGACTCCTTCTGGAGATCCTTGATGTGCTGGAGACATATTTTGCACTTAGGCGATCTTCGGTTTCCAGCTGGTGGTCGCTGCAGAACTCACTTACAATTCAGTTTCAGGAATGGCTGCTTTAGAAAAATTGTGATTGCAACCATAGGAACACTAGAACTTCTGGATGCTTTTATTTCTCTGCCACCATAGGAAGTCAATTCCAATGGTAACGTGCAGGCTCGCTTTCGAGCATGACTGTGTGTGTCCATTGACACAGAGTGTCTCAGACCCCCCCCCCCGGATCTGACTAACAGCAGCAAAAGCCAATGGCTTACGCACTGGATCGCTAGAAGATATAGTATTGTGGGGGGCTGGAGAAACAGGCACTGAAAGGTTTTTACCTGAACGCATTAAGGTAAAAAGTAACCTTATGACTTTAGAACCATTTTAATGCACCATGGATCGCATTGGCATGGGAGAATTTGAAAGGTGGGTGAACTAACCTTTTAAGAAGCAACTAAAGTGGGGGGCGTGGTCTGCCGGCGCTGAAGATGGCTGCTTAGACCCAACGCTCGTCTGTCAGGGGAGAGCACCGGAGCGAACGGAACCCGACTCAGCCAGTTACAACCCGCACATCGAGTCTCCTGTGACCCAGAGCGTAGACCGGAGCTATGTCCAGCAAGCGAAAACCGGAGCGGCACCCGCAAAAGCTGACAGCCTTCTTCCACTACCCGGCCCAGGTCAGTCAGAGGCAAGATGGCGCCGTCAGGTGCGCGAGATCTGAGGCATACTCGGACCTTCCTGATGCGGACCCTGTTGACCGCGACCCCTCTCGCCCTACCTCGCCTCCTGCACTTAAAACGGGTGAGAACCCGATAACAGGGAGCCCGGCGAAAGCGCGGATGTGCACCGATCCAGGCCCGCCGCGGATGTCCTAGGCCCCGGCTTGCGGCCTACTACCAGCGAATCAGGCCCTGCAATCATCGATGGCCTCCTTTCCTACTACAGGGCAACCAGTGGTGGACACCACATTAAAGGACATGCTACTTTCCCTCCAGAACTCCCTGATGACAGACCTATCTTCCGTTTTCACAAAAATTAATACTGAGCTGCATGTTATGGATGACAGAGTGGCACACTAGGAGGATAGCATGGAGGAATGCACGACCACAGTAAATTAACTGGTAGATTCATATGACATAAAAGAGCAGAAATGGATGAGGGCCAAGCTGGCCGATTTAGAGGACCGTTCCAGGCGCAATAACCTGAAACTTAGGGGGGTCCCGGAATCCATTTTGCCTACGGATCTTCCCAAATACGCCAAAGAACTTATGCATATGATCCTGCCGGAAGCTTCGCCTAGAGACCTCATAATTGATAGAATTCATCGCATTGCCAAACCCTCCCATCCGGCTGCCTCAGTCCCTAGGGACGTACTGATGAGAGTTCACTTTTTCCACATTAAAGAACAGTTGCTGATGACCGTCAGAGGGGGACCGCCACTACAAACCCCGTTTGAGGGAGTCTTGCTTTTCCCTGACCTCTCGAAGTTTATGCTGCAACTTAGGAGACAACTCAACCCAATTACCAAGGGCCTCCACAACAACAAGGTCCAGTATAAGTGGCGATATCCAGCTACCTTGCTCATTGTAAGAAATGGCACCTTGCACGTGATCCAAGACCTGCAGAAGGGGTTGCAATTGCTCCACTCATGGGGAAGCATCCCCGACCCACCTCAGGATTCATCGCCTCCGAAAGAGCAACGCGGATCCAGGTCTGTACGGCGCAACCCCGACAGTCGCAGCGGAGGTTCGGATCCGATGACTTAAAGGTCAAGGGTTTCCATAAAGATATCTACGAGACAGATGCTCTCCCCGGCATTCAGCTCTCTGCTTGTTTTCTTCTTCCTTTTGGTTTAATAGAGCTACTGTATGACATTCGTTACCCCTAAGTAGTGGTTTAGTTGGGCAGCCCGTCCTTCTACTCCATTGTTCGATCCTTTTGGCGGTACCTCCGCCGTAAGTTTGCGCTAGTTGTTTGCAACCAGTTTTTTTTGCTTGTTCAGTTACTGTGAGCTGACTTAATGTTATGGTGAACCCGCCACCAGTGCAGGGCCCTGCACGATACGGAGCTCCGTCTGACTACAGCCTCGCGGATGACCTCGTCCTACTAGCTCGGTCCGCCACATCCACCTCTCGGAACCGTAAGTGACTCTCTTCCACTTTTTACACGAACTCGGGCCCTAATGGCAACTATCTTGTCCCTCAATGTCAACGGTCTGAATCACCCGGCAAAGAGACATTCGTTATGGAAAACTGCATTAGACTTGAAATGCGACATATTATGTGTCCAAGAAACACATTTTCTTTCTGCTGGGGCTCCTGCCTGTACCAACAGACACTTTCCCCATATTTTTTCGGCCCCTTATGTCTCCAAGGCAAGAGGGGTGCTCATAGCAATAAGGGATTCTGTCAAGTTCATCCTGAGCCACGCTGAAATAGACCCGGAGGGTCGCTATCTGGTACTAGTATGTAATGTGAATGGTATAGATTACACCCTGGTTAACGTTTACGCTCCTAACGTCAAACAGATCAGGTTTCTCCGAAAAGTAATGAATGTCGTCCACCCCATCAAACGGGGAAATCTTATGTGTGGGGATTTCAATCTAGTCCCAGAAGTCCACTTCGACTCCACCACCCCTTCTAAAAGAAGGGACTCCCCACTGAAATCCTTTATAGCTGCACACGATCTCTTTGACGTCTGGAGATGTTGTCATGGCTCGGAACGTGACTACACGTACTTCTCTCCCCTCCACAAAACGTATTCACGTATCGACTTGTTTCTCACCGACAAATGGTTTCTGCAATCTGTCAGCGCATCTGTAATCCACACCACGACTTGGTCGGACCATGTCCCCATTGCCATCACCATTGCTAAATCTCATAACGTAAGACCTACGTATGTCTGGCGAGCTAACAATTATATTGTGCAACACTCCTCTTTCTCACCGAAAATCTCTGACCATTTGACGGAATACTTTGATTCCAATACGGGGGCTCTGTGCCTGATCCAGGCGTGGTGTGGAACGTGCATAAGGCGTTTATTAGGGGAATCCTGATACAGATGAGCTCTGCCCATAAAAAGAACAGAACGTTAAAAATCGACAATCTTGTCTCACAAATAGACGCTCTCGAGCGTCTCAACAAATCCAACCCAGATTCGACTAGGGCTGCCAACATACTCTCCCTAAGACAGGAACTGAGGCTCCTTCTTTTGCATTCCTATGAACACACCCAAAGAAAATTGAAAGCCTTTTCTTACTCCACATCTAACAAGGCTGGTAAGGTTATGGCACAACGCATCAAGGGTAGGAGGACTAAAAACCGGATAGATCATCTCTTTCACCCACACACCAAGGCACACCTCAAAAACCCACAGGCGATCGCCGATGCATTTAGTACATACTATGGAGACCTGTATAACTTGTGTAATGACCAAGACAAGCATCAACCCTCTCCGATAGACATAGACAAATTTCTCAACCACATACGTCTCCCGTCCCTTTCAGCAGACCAATTGGCTAGGCTGAATGAACCCTTCACGAGCTCGGAAATTATTGCAACCATTAACTCCCTGCCGCTGGGGAAATCACCCGGCCCAGACGGGCTCACAGGGGAATACTTCAAGCGCTTTGCCCCGCAACTAGCGCCCACCCCAACGGCAATGTTCAACAGTACGGCGGCCTCTTCCAAATTCCCTAAAGAATCCCTGCAGGCACTGGTTGTCACTCTGCCCAAACCGGAAAAAGACCCGACACCCCAAAACTTTCGTCCGATATCACTCCTCAACCTCGACCTCAAAATCTATGCGAAAACGATTGCTACTAGGCTTATTAATATGATGCCCACACTGATCCACAAAGACCAATCCAGGTTCACGACTGGAAAGCAAGCGTCGGACGCCACGCGACGAGTGATAGATATTTTACATTACGCCGAGTCCAGCGGAACGCCTTCTCTGCTCCTAGCCCTGGATGCAGAGAAGGCGTTCGATAGAATCCACTGGGGCTACTTACGGCGAGTTCTCCAAAAATGTGGGTTCCAGGGTCACATATTAAACGCCTTACTTGCTCTTTATACATCCCCGTCAGCGTGAGTGTTCTCGGCTGACATGCTCTCCCAACCGTTCAACATAACTAACGGTACCAGGCAAGGTTGCCCGTTATCGCCATTGATTTTCAATCTCCTTATAGAACCTCTTGCTGAACACATTAGGCAAAACCCGTACATCTCTGGATTCCAAATAGGTCCCGACTCCCACAAAATAAGCCTGTTCGCGGATGACGTCATCCTTATGTTAACTGACCCGACGTCGTCCCTTCCAGAAGCACAAAAGACCCTCAAGTGGTTCAGTGAGGTATCCTACTATAAAGTTAACGCCAACAAATCCTATATACTAGACTTAGGTCTTGACGCCACTACCAAGAACCTGCTACAAAACACAATTCCCCTACAAATGGGCGGACCATGAAATATCCTACCTGGGAGTCCAACTACCGACCTCCACCAAAAATGTATTTAAAAGCAACTTCAAACCTTTCCTCGAGACACTACAGAAAGACACTGCTGACTTGGCCAAACACGAGTTCTCGTGGTCTGGCAGGCTCGCAGCATTCAAAATGATGCACCTGCCCCAATTACTGTACCTTTTCCGGACTCTCCCCATCCCTATCCCGGCGTCCTATTTCCACTCACTACAGACTATCCTGAATAAGTTACTATGGCAAGGCAAGAAACCCCGATGTGCACGACAACTTCTCACTAAACATAGATCCGCGGGGGTGCTGGGTAAATAGATTTTAGGGAATACTACTGGGCGTCGATTCTCACTCAGCTTAGGGATTGGTTCCAGCCGCTCCCCCTTACCCTGTGGGGAAGGCTGGAATCATCACTGATTAAACACAACAACCTTCGCGACTGGGTCCTGGGGGTCCCACACGGCACGCTTGTCTTTAACTCGCTCCCTCCCACGATGAAAGCATCGGCTCTAGCTTGGAAATTCCTTGTGCAGCAAGGTGAAACTCACCCGCGATCTTTCCACCCTCCTAAACCTTTGACTAGCCCGACACATTGCACTGCAGACCTTCGGCTGACGCATTGGAAAGCAAAGGGCATTTGCCACATTCAAGACATGTTCAGTGGAGAAACACTACTCACGTTCCCACAATTGCAAAAAAAAATTCAACTTAACCCAGCGGAGCTATTCACCTACATCAGAATCAAACATTGCATATCACAGATGCCAAAGCCACTCTATGCTATACCACCTAAAGTATGGCCGTTCTTGACCGATCACCTCCCAAGAAAGGGATTTCCCTCTTTTATAACATATTCAGCCAAAAACTGATCTTTTCCAAAGCCAAACCACATGACCAATGGGACATAGACACGGGCCAATCACTGAGGTTCAATGGCATTCTGCTCTCCGATCCATTCACAAAGCTACTCGTAATGCAGGGCTGTGGGAGTTCACCTTAAAAATGTCCCTACGGTGGTACCTCACGCCAGCTAAAATAGCTAAATTTGGAGGGAACACCCCCCGATACCTGTTGGAGATGCGCCAAATCTAAAGGTGATATTCTGCATACAATGTGGTCTTGTCCGTCCATTAGCTCATATTGGTCCGCTATTTTCCACATCCTGTCAGATATTATTGGGAGTCCCCTACCTCCATCCCCAGCTCTGGCGCTGCTTAATGTGGACTTAGACTCGATCCCTACTGACATCAGACTGGTAGCCACCAACATCCTACTGGCCGCTCGGCTGAGCATAACCAGAATGTGGAAATCCACAGAATCCCCGACAATAGAAAGCACTATAGACTTGGTGAATCTGCATTATAACTACGAGTTGACATTGGCCTCTAGCAGAGGTCGCCTCAGAGAAGCTCATGAGGCGTGGCGCACATGGACAGAGTGGTCCAGGGTAGCAATGTTTCTGTGAACTCGGTGGCCATAGAGGCTGCTTGGGTTGACAGTATTTCAATTATAATCCTGACTTTCTTGCCTGTTCTGCATTATCTTTGTGCCATGTTCACTGTTTTTGTGTATTGAATACACACTCTTGACGAAAAACTGGTATGTACCTTGCTTTGTATGTTTGTTTTTGTGAAAATCCTAATAAAAACTATTGATAAAAAAAAAAAAAAAGAAGCAACTAAAGGGAATTTATTTATTTTGCTAAAGGGTAGCTGCCCCTACTTGCATATCAGACAATCCTTAAAAATACTATGAGTATTTATAATCAGCAATAAGAAAATGCTTGATACCTCCACACATCCTTTTTTTGTTATTGAGCCGAACTCTGTGTACATCTGATGTCTGAACACGGGTTTCCACAATGGAGAGCTTACAACGGATGAGACCTTTGCGGGTGGTATTTCAGCGATAGGTCCCAGTTCTAGGGTAAACAGATATGATGTTAGCAATTTATGCAAGAGCAAATAAAACAAGTAAATACATAAGTCCCAGTTTACAAATACATGATCCGGGCATCAGAATATATTCTGTGTGTTACAAATGTATTATTCAGATTTTGGCTTCATTTACCAAAATGTTATATTGCAAATATCTGCTGAAACTATCATATATGTGTATAAATAATCAAGCGTGAGGAACTTTGAATTTAAAGGACACAGCACAAAGATTATTGCACATATTTTCTCCTAATTAAAAAACAAATTTCTAGGTTGAAGTTCACATGGAGAACAGGTTTATTAAGGCAAGGAGAAAATAACCACTGGTTAAGACGGTGATAACATAATGACTCCTGAGAAAAGATGATAGGGGTTTTGACTAGTTAAAGCGGTTTACAACTGCTTCAAATGTTTATTTCAAGCTGAAAAAAATAAAAAATAAAATAAACTATTTCAAACCTTCCTTATTATGCTGAACACTAGGATTAAAAAAAAAATAAAAAAATATTTGATAAACTAATAATGAAAAATGACTGAATTCCAACAACACACTTCTCGTTCCCAAGTGGCTGTGCTCACTCCTCTAGTGTATCAATGGGGGGAGCCATGACTCCAATTCAGGCCAGACGGTAGACACGTCCCACCTTTATCATTTAATTTACTTGAGCGAGTGAAGGGATTAGTAGCTTACAAGAAAATCTCCGATAGGTTTAAAGAATGTTTTTTGAAGAGCTGACAAAGTTAGATTCCATGGAGTCACAGGTGGATATACAGGTGGAACGATGTCAACAACTCTCTCTGTCTAAAGGCTTGAAATTAAAGGATAAGTTCAATTAAAAAGAAAAAACTTAGTTAAAAAAAAAAATGTGCATTTATCATTTTGTTTTTGTTGAGCCCTTAAAGCATTGCACCAGCAGATAAAATCCGACAGGAAGAATCAATGAACTACCACAGCACAGTAGTAGGTAATTGAGGCTTGTAGTTTATTCACAGAGCTGTGTGAATGAATGACACAGCTGTATGGGGGGAGCCCAAAAGCAGCAGAAGTCTTGAACCACCTCAAAGTGAAGAGACCAAATTTTCTCAGTAAATTATATATATAAAAATACATACAGCCATTTCCGGTATCCCCTATAGAGGCAGGAAGTGATTAGCAATGGGACACAAAAAGGCTGATTTTAAAGAGAACGCACCACCCTTTGAAAAAAACACAACCACAAAACTTAAAGGGGAACGAAACACCCCCGCTTCACTCGCTACAGAAGAGTAAGCCCTCAAAGTGGTCTTCAGGGATTGGGTCACACCTGTGTGGATGGGTACTGCCCTGCACCTGCGGCTAACTCCATGTCCTGCACAATGCGCCAAGGAGGGGCATTGAGTGCCTAAGGCGAAATGCAGTTACCTGTAAAATCCTTTTCTTGGAGGACACAGAGCCTGGTAATTACTAAGTGGGATGTCCCAAAGCAATGCTTACGGAGGGGAGGGAGACACAAATAACGCAGACCGCCATCAGACGTGAGGACCTATACTGCTGCCTGCAGCATACTGCGCCAAAAAGCGGCATTCTCTTGCCGTCTTATATTTACCCGATAGGAATTAGTCAACGTAAGCACCAACGACCAAGTTGCAGCCTTGCAAATCTGAGTCATAAAGGCTTGGTAATGCACCACGCATGAAGCGCTTACTATCCTGGTAGGGTGCACACCAAAAGAAACAGGGGGAAACCCTCTCTTTAAAACACAAGCCAGTCTAAGAATATGTCTGTGCCCTGTTTAATCAAGAAATGCTTTTTGCTCAGCTGTCTCTGGGTTCACCACTTTGAGTTGCTCACCCCTACCAAGCATGCTGTAAAATGTCACAAAAGCATCTATTTCCTTATTCTGGGTCACTGACTCAAAGGGTTAATGCCAGAGTATCAGCATATGCTAATAGATCAGCAATGGGCGCCTCCATAATTTTCATAAATGTAGTATCAGAATACAATTGAGAGCAATCTGGAAGAGATGTAGACTTTCAACAGAATCCCAGTGCTTGCAGTATGCATACAAACGATAACAAAAAATGTTTAAAATCTCACCACATGTTGACTTCATAGCCATAGACCTTGATGCTAGACGACCCAATAAACGTGCAACAAGTAGCTGCAAATCAGAGCTCCAAGAAAGGGCAATATCTGGCAGACCAAATGCTGTCACAGTAAACTTAAACCCCCATTCATTGTTGCTTCCATCTGAGAAGAACAAAAACTGAAGTTGTGGTCCAGCCTTAAAAGTTACTTTCTGCGGAATAAAAAAAAAAAAAAGTTGATTTACAAATTACTGCTAAAAGGAACGGTTTAAAGTCTTTGGAAAACCTAAAAGAAATGACCAATGTTAACTGAATAATACAGAATTATGTTGCCTGAATGACAGTGGTTTGGTAATGTCGAGCTCAGATGTCCTTGGCCAACATCATCTCCATAGACCGAGATTGATGTAGTCAGAAATGGCATTAAGCACATATCTGCATAAAGGGCTCTACTTCTTGAGACACATCACTTCTCTTATGCCCCGTACACACCATCACTTTATGTGATGAAAAAAAACGACATTTTCTGTGAAGTAAAAAATGACGTTTTTGAAACTTCAATTTTCAAAGACGAAGTTGCCTACACGCCATCGTTTTTCTCAGAATGTTCTAGCAAAGCGAGGTTACGTTTACCACGTTTTTCCATTGAAGCTTGCTTCATAAGTAGCTTCTGGGCATGCGCGGGTGAAAAAACGTCGCTTTAAACGACGTTTTTTGCTACACACGGTCAATTTCTGTGAGGTAAAAAATTACGTTTTGAAAAACGACACATAAAATTGAAGCATGCTTCGAATTTTTTTTGTCGTTTTTACAAGACATAAAACAACGTTTTCCCCCACACACGGTCATTTAAAGTGACGTTTTTAAAAACGTCATTTTTTTTCCATCACATAAAGTGATGGTGTGTACGGGGCATTACTCATGCACAAGCTCACCAGTCTTGGCCTAGTGTCTCCAGAAAGTAGGTACTGTGGATTTTATGCATATCATTTTTAATTTTCCTGTTCCACAAAGACAGAAAAGGAAGAAAAAAAATGTATTTTCCTTGCCGATTCTCAAAGCTTACCCACCCTTTTGCTTTGAACATAATTATTTGCTTTAAATTAGCCCTCACTCAACATACCTGACCCTGAGATCTAGATATTTGCCAAGAGTACCACCATTTAAAAACTACCCTGGGGCTGCACCCACCCAGATAAATACAGTACTTGCTTTCCTTTACTCTAAACAGGTTGCAACTGTCCCTGCAATAAAGTCTTGCAGCATCATGGCCAGGGGCCAAGTCCTGGGTAAAAAAGTGTGGGAACTCCCACCCAAGATCCACTCCCCCACCAAAAAAAAAATAAAAAAATGATACAAGCAAGTTCTTTCTAAATCCCACGAAAAACTTGCGGCAGACCCTTGCAATGTCTCCTGGAAACAATGACAAAAGCTCCCAGGAGACATTGTGACATCGAGGAAGTGACGGAATACCCGCACACTACCTGATGAATCCATATACAGGAAGCGGCCAGTAACAAAGGATTACTAAGGTTCGCCTGCCCCTGACAGTGACTCGAGCTGGACATCGCCGCTTAGTAAAGGATCGGCTCAGCTGCTCTCAGCTGCTCTAGTCCTGCAAAGGGAACTGAGTTCCTGCTGTGAAAAAAAGTGCAGGAACTCCGTGATTGAGCCCTGATCATGGCGTCCTTTTAAACCCACTACAACAGAAAAAGACTGTCAAAGTCCTCATGCCCTCAGGGCCCTTTTGTTTTTTACCCAGATGGAGGAATAAGTTAAAGTGGATCAGTTTTAATGATGTTTTAATGATGGATACTCTAGGACAGGGATGGCGAACCTTGGCATCCCAGATATGTTGGAACTAAATTTCCCATGATACTCATGCACTCTGCAGTGCAGTTGAGCATTATGGAAATGTAGTTCCAAAACTGAGGTGACAAGGTTCACCATCACTGGTCTAGAGTGTTCCATTTGCCATATGGTGGCAACGGTCCATTTGCCATATGGTGGCAACAGTTCTTTGGAAATCTATTCATAGGCCTACTACAACTCACCTTAATAGAGATAATCCTGCACTGTATATCCTCTATATCAAAACTAAAGCTCTTATCTATGATGCAGCCTACACTTGTGGAATGTCTTCTTCTGACCAGTCATTCTCTCCTTATGTTACTTCAGCAACACAGCTCTTCTTGGAGGCAAGTGATCAACGGCATCTTCCAGTTACTCTTGAACATCACAGAAACTGTTTCCACATCTCCTTCTGTGGAAGGACTGAGGTCATACTATGCATCATTGCCAAAGTGATTGCTGAACCTTTCATTGTCAATTTAAATGTTTTGGCCAACAATTAGCTGTGTTAATGTACAGGCCAAGGAACACGATTTTCACTTTGTTCAATTCATTAGACAAGTATTTCCACAATATTTTATTTCTGTACTTGGGATAGAATTCCCTCCAGAGAAATTTAGTTCTGATAGTACTCTTACCTCTTGCTTCCAGTGTAAGGAAAGTGCAGTCCTCTCCTCAAGTCCCTGCAACCTTGCATTTAGTCAATACTTTAATGAATTGTTCTGATATTTAGACTCGAGAGTCCATTTCCAGGACAATTCTCCCAGCCATCCACACATCATTTCTATGGTTTGCTCACAGCTGTGCCATCTTTCATGTACAGATGTAAATGGAGATTTTTTCCATCTCCATCTTGTTTAAGGCATTCGCTGCTCTTAATCTGGTCTTTGAGGCTTGTGCAAACCCCTTTTTGCAGGCTATTGTTTTGAGGTACAGACAGCACTCTATGGAGCATTTGCCCATAGTCATCATGCCCTAAAATTTTGTCTAAGGCAGAAACCTATAACTGTGAATAAGGTCATCCCTGCTAGTTTACTTGCGCTTTGCTATCTCTACTTTGTATTCTTCTGACCCCCCTCTTTCAGGTTGAGCTCATCTATCCTTAAGCAGTCATGACCCTTGCCATATTTTGCAGGTGGCCACAGATTGTTGTGGACTGCTTATAAACACTTCATCATCCATTGTTATGTCTGCCTCAAAATGAATGAAAAGAAAAATTGATTTTTTTCAACAAACATTTTTCTCTACATTTCTTCGATGGTTCTCTACTCCCATACAAAACAGACTTGTGCATGGTGAAGTACTATAGCCCAAGAAATAAAAGCAACTCTCCTTCTGTGTTCAGGCTCATTACCCTCTGTTCTGTTTGAGTACCCAAAAGATTTTATAGTGCCCCCCCCCCCCCTCCTCAACACGCAAAAGGTATACTTTCTAGGGGGAAAAAATCCAGCACTTGCTTAATACATTACAGGTACTTAAAATGTCCAGCTTTGAATCATGAGCTGCACTAATGTTTATAGATCAGTTCCTAGTAGTTTTACAGTTTACTGACAAAAGCAGAGGGATGTCGTAAGAAGATAAAGTAGTCAGATAAAGTGCATCAAGAATGATGGCTAGTATACAACCACAGCACATTTACCCAAAGATCTATGCTAGATTAGTGCAACATATATTAGTCTGTGCATGTTCTCAAACAGGCTAGATGCAGCATGTCCTTTGACAGTTATATCAGTTACAGTACACAAATAAACTAGCATCTTCAACTATCATCCTGCTCTTTTTTACGAAACTCACCTTTGGCCACTTATCAGTACCGACTTTGTGGTCATAACGTACTTTACCACCTCTGGCGTCTGTAAACTCCAAATAGTCATACCTAAGTAAGAATATGTATCTTGAATTATTACAAAGATAATAAAACAGAGTCTCAATTAATTTTTAAAGAGGATTACTACCTTTTTTCTGTTTCACATTTGTCATCAAATTCCACCTCAAAGTATGTTGCACCTGGGCAGAGAAAGACCGTTGTGTCCCGACAGTTATTTTCATAATTGTGTGGAGATTCCATATTCCAGGTCTGTAAAACCACAGGCTGCTGCACCTGGTTCCAACTTTCCATTTCTACCTATTGAAAAAAGAATAACATACTTGCAATATAGTGTATGATGCAGATATCCTTTCAATGGAATATGTAATGTTTTCAGAGCGTTAAGATTTGCATGCAAAAGACCAGCTTTATCCACAGTTTCCCACTATAGCGGAGTGGCTCAAGAAAGTGGATGAGATTAAGGAGGCAGAAGAGTGGGTGGCGATGTGTAAGGACAGACATGAGAGGTTTACAAATATTTGGGCACCTTGGCAGAAGTACACTGCTGACCCTGACCCAGTGCCATCCAGCCTGGAGGTTGCATTGTTGGAGCTGGCATAACCCTCGCTGAGTACCTACAAACTGTGATGCCAATGCCTGACCCCAATCTTTACAGTCCTTCCTGCTGTCCCGATTTGTTTTTTTCTCACTCTTCTGTTATCCGGTTCTTGTGGGCGACTAGACTAAATTAACTAATTTTACTATATTTATGTTTTCCTTTATGCCTATTTATTTTTATGCTATACGATGTGTTTTTCTTTCAGTTCCTGTTTTTTGTAATATATAGCATATTGCACTAGGTAAAGTACTTGACCTATAATCCTATTGCATTTGCGAGGCTCCTGCCCTCGGTGTTCCAGGAGGGGCCTGGGCGGTTGTACCCCTAGATAGAGGTTTGATAGAAGCCTCGTTGCCTCCCTCCTCCAGTGGAGCCAGTGGGGTGCGCTGCAGCTGCCTCACAGGGTGATGCCGCCAAAAAATTCTGGAGTTGATTGTTAGCATGTATCCTGTATTTTCCCCGAGGTCACATAGGGGATATACCCCTAGAAATGTTGCCTTATGCGTTTTCCCCCCTTCCCAAGTTTCCCTTCCCATCCCCCTTTGTATCTTATGTTTTTGTAGTCAGGCATGCCAAAGCATTTATCTCTGCTTCCTTATTTGCAAACCCTCATCAGTAAAGAATTGTTTGATATATGTTGTATTCTGTGTGTCAAAAATAAAGAAAATATACATACACATACATACACACACACATATAAACACAAAAAACATACCAGCTCCCTTTCACACTGGGGTGTTTTTCAGGCGCCTTGGCGTTTACAGGCACTTTTTTTTTTTTTTTAAAGGGCCTGAAAGAAGCCTCATCTGCAATCCCAATGTGAAAGCCTGAGTGCTTTCAGAGCCCTTTCACACTGCCTGAAAAACACTGGTAAAGCTCCATCAAGACCCCTTTTACACTGGGGCGTTTTGGCGTTAAAAAAAGCCCCTCTATGGGAAAGGGCGCTTTAGGAGCGGTGTATGCAACGAAATGTGGCATGTAAGTGGGTGAAGAGAACTTAAAGCAGAAGTTTACCCAAAAGTGAAAACTCGGCTTTAAGGGTCTAATGATATAGCACCACCAGGTGTGTTATGTTCAGAAAGATGAGAAGTAAATCTGCATCACATATTGGTGGCTTTTAAAATTGGGGGTCTCTCATAAAAACTTATGTCTATAGAAAACCAGGCAGAAGTCACTCTGCTACAGTAGACTTGGTAACAAGTCTACAGGAGACCAACCAAGAGGCTGGTCACTGCAGTAAATGGAATAGATGTTCTTGGGAGCATGATTGTATAGATAGGGGTAACTGTGCAGGATTTTGAATATCTGTGAAATACTCCCCAAGATAACTGCACCTTGTGATATAGAATAAACCTCAAATATTATGGGATTTTGTAGGCAAAGAAAAATATATTAAATTTATAAAATGTTATTTGTATTATAGCAAATTACAATAAAAATTCCCACATGGGAAATGAAAAATATTGCAGCAATATAGTATCAATTATACAATAATCTCTGTTAGACATAAAGTGGTAGTTTCCATCTACTTGCCGTTCCGTTCATAGGTACAGTACAGACCAAAAGTTTGGACACACCTTCTCAATCAAAGAGTTTTCTTTATTTTCATGACTATGAAAATTGTAGATTCACACTGAAGGCATCAAGACTATGAATTGACACATGTGGAATTATACATAACAAAAAAGTGTGAAACTGAAAATATATTTCATATTCTAGGTTCTTCAAAGTAGCCACCTTTTGCAGCAGACACATCTCTAGAACTGTCATGAGGAGACTGTGTGAATCCGGCCTTCATGGTAGAATATCTGCTAGGAAACCACTGCTAAAGAAATGCAACAAGCAGAAGAGACTTGTTTGGGCTAAAGAACACAAGGAATGGACATTAGACCAGTGGAAATCTGTGCTTTGGTCTGATGAGTCCAAACTTGAGATCTTTGGTTCCAACCCCCGTGTCTTTGTGTGACGCAGAAAAGGTGAACGGATAGACTCTACATGCCTGGTTCCCATAGTGAAGCATGGAGGAGGAGGTGTGATGGTGCTTTGCTGGTGACACTGTTGGGGATTTAATCAAAATTTAAGGCATACTGAACCAGCATGGCTACCACAACATCTTGCAGCGGCATGCTATTCCATCCGGTATGCGTTTAGTTGGACCATCATTTATTTTTCAACAGGACAATGACCCCAAACACACCTCCAGGCTGTGTAAGGGCTATTTGATCAAGAAGGAGAGTGATGGGGTGCTGCGCCAGGTGACTACCTCTTGAAGCTCATCAAGAGAATGCCAAGAGTGTGCCAAGCAGTAATCAAAGCAAAAGGTGGCTACTTTGAAGAAACTAGAATATGAAATAGATTTTATTTATTTTTATATTTAGTTTTGATGCCTTCAGTGTGAATCTACAATTTTCATAATCATGAAAATAAAGAAAACTCTTTGAATGAGAAGGTGTGTTCAAACTTTTGGTTTGTACTTCTATATACAGAGGAATACAGTAGAAGGGGCAATTCCAATATTTTTCATTTCCCATGTGGGGATTTTGATTCTAATTTGCTATAATAAAAAAAAAAATTATTATAAGTGCTCCACTTTTAAAGTGGTTGTAAACCCACTTTTGAAATCTTGGAATTCACACCACCAGGGACCCGGCTGACTACATAGCACTTAATGTGACACCGCTATTTGACATGCTTAAGCACAGGACACAGGTGTGGGCACGTTTGCCCCTGGGTGTTATGGGCCGCATAAGTCTTATCAAAATGGTTTTGCTGCCTAAAATGTTATATGTGATCTGGCACTCTCCTGTGTATCTGGTGCTCAGGCTTTTCAAATCTATAGAAGCTCTTTTAAAACCGTTCGTATGGGGCAACAACAGGCATAAGCTCCCGTGGCACAAGCTTAAGAATCCCACTGACCTGGCGGGAATGGCCCTCCCTGACTTTGGCCTGTACTACCTTGCGGCCCAGCTCTCTCAAATTTTTCACATTGACAAGACCGACAGGGACAGGTTTTTGAGTTTTCTCTGCCCCAAATGGACACGGCCAACAATGGATTCCATGGTGGCGATAATTGGGAAGGCGGAAGGGGTGGGTGGACAAGCTGACCGTAAGAACCTTATGTACCAATACAGGAGAATCTGGACCCTGGCGTCTGATAAACTGCACATCCCAACCTTGCACAACTTTACCTCGTTATGGCATAACGTTGCCCTTCCCGAATTTAACACACTACCGGATAGCGAACTTTGGTGTACAAGGGGCATTTTTTACCTATCCCACATCACCTTGAACGGAGGACTGAAAACATATGAACAGTTACAGGTGGAGTTCTCGCTCCCAGATTACATGTACTTCAGGTATCTGCAGCTTAATCATGCTTTTCATGCACAATTCCCCCTGGGAAACCCCATTGTAGGGACTAATCCCCTGATGGGGGCTGTAAAATACCCAGACCCTAAGAAGCTCATCTCAAACTTCTACACTATGCTGATGCTCCCAATGGCTACTGTGGGGGCGTATGCTCTGAAATCTAGGTGGGGGGGGGGGGGGGGGCCATGGGCCCCAAAGCAGATGATAAATGGAGTGACACCTTGGACACATGTAAACTGGTCTCCCCTAAACTATCTGATCGGCTGACTCAGATATTTATAACGCACAGGGCGTATCTTACGCCGTTAAGGATATCAAAATACAAAAGCGACTCCTCGGCTGCATGTCCAATGTGTGGTCAAGAGACGGGTACTTTCTTCCACCTCCTATGGAGCTGCCCTAAGATACAGGTCTTCTGGTCCCAGGTTGTAAAGTTCCTCCACGACACCATGGGGTCCCCTATAACCCTGGAACCAAAATCGTGCCTCCTGGGAATTTTCCCTAACACCGACATTAATAAATTCTCTAAAATATTTTTACACAAAACGCTTTTTTCTGCATGTAAAGTGGTTGCTAGAGTGTGGATGAGGCCTGATCCCCCGCTGTTTCGCAATGGATTGCGGAGGTTAATGTAGCCTTACCTTACAAAAAATTGATATACTCTCACAGAGGTTGCCCTTCTAAATACGAAAAAGTATGGGATAAGTGGCTCAAAGCTGCAGACACATGTGTATAGATAGACGGACCGTTGCCTGATACGCTTGACCCCTCGTTTGGCCAATGGGGGGGTGTATTTGTTTTGAGGAGACGGGACCCCGAGCAGCACGTGATGTTTATATTCTGTAATGATGTACTGTTATTGGCGCCGATTGTGTGTTTTTTTTTTTTTACTTATGTCTCTGTCATTAGGGAATGATGTCATATTTAAATGTTCAGAGATACTGTCAGACACACTTGTTGGTGGTATGGCATCCTTTTTTGTATGTACTGTGTCTTTTCTCTTTGCTTAATAAAAAGATTTTTTTGGAAAAAAAAACACTTTTGAAAAAAAAATAAAAAAAACACCACACCTGCAAGACAAAGGCATAATGAGCTAGTAAACATATAGTCTAAAGACAGGTATTTGCACCCACTTCTGGCCACCCAGTCTGCGGGTAGACTGCAGGCAGGGCGTCAGATCCCGCCCCCCGTTGTTTTTTTTGGAAACATACGGCTCCCAGAACACAGTGGGGACCAATGAGCATGACTCGGGCATGCGACGTAGGGAACCGGGCAGTAAAGCCGCAATGCTTCACTTCCTGGTTCCCTCACCGAGGATGGCGGTAGGGATAGCAGAGTGACGAGCGATCGATTGTCCTCTGCTGCGGACGGTGCTGGACTCCAGGACAGGTAAGTGTCCGAATATTAAAAGTTAGCAGCTGCAGTATTTGTAGCTATAGAATAAAAAGAATGTGCTACTGATTTTTAGGGCCCGGGTGATATTTGCGCAAATGTTTAACAAAACAATATATTCGCAAAAAATTCTCAGAAAAAGACTTCTGCACATGTGGATGAAGATTAGGGCCATTCTGGGATTTGTCTCATCACATGTTCTAGCGCATCCACGCAAAAGAGTAGTGAAGGAACTAACTGATTAACTTTTCAGTCAAGGCATAGTCATGGAATACAGGATTGTGTTAATTGCTCATTACCCTAGTCCAGTCAGCTGCAGTTTAATATACTGAAATTGCAGTGACAAGCTGAGCCTGCAAAAGTAAAGAAAGCATTTAAGAGTGACTCAAACTTAGTATCTGCAGAACCTTTGAATGAAAGGACATCTTCAGTTTAGTACAGTAAGATGTTAGTCCAAGAATAAAACAGCAGGATCAACTACTGGAACCAACAAATTTTTTCGCGAAACAAAGATTACCCATTCTATTTGTTCATGAACGGGAATGTCTTTTTAGACTCTGCAGGTCTCTTTGTTCCTAAAAAGGCATAGCAAATTGTAGGGAGAATCAAGAGCAATGCTGAGGCTCTGTTGGGCACAGCAGAGTAAGCATATCCACATTAGCAATCATATTACAAGAAGCTGCAGCTTCAGGTTTAAGGCTGCATTCACACCTAAGCGACAAAACGCCCGACGCGGGACGCTTCTGCCACTAGAGGGGAGAATTCCCATTGCTGTCTATGGAGATGGTTCACATCTCATAGACGCGCAACGCCTGTCGCCTGAAAAAAAGTCCCGGACCCTTTTTTTCACGCGACAGGCGCGTTTTCCCATAGACAGCAATGGGAATACTTTTAGGAAAAAATAAATAAAAAATTGAAACCTTTGTACTCGCGGCAAATCTGCCGCTACACGCGAACGCGGCTGTCGCTTAGGTGTGAATGCAGCCTTAGGCCCCATTCACACCTAGGCGTTTTTACGCCTGAAGCGCACTGCTCACAAACGCCAGAGGGGAGAATTAACATTATTCCCTATGGTGACTGTTCACGCCTGAACGCCCAAACGCCTGTCGCGCGAAGCTCAAACAAGTCCCGGACCTTTTTTTGTCGCGCGTATCGTGCGGTTTGGGCGTATTTGAGCGTTTTTTTTCCCCATCGAAAGTAATGGGAAATGCGCGAATTGAGCGTATCGCGCGACAACGGGCGTTTGCTACGGGCGTTTCGTCGCTTTAATAAATAGAACTTGTCGCCCATGCAGAAGATTAAAAAAATCTACCAACATAGCAACAAGTGATGAAAAGATGATCATTTTTCCTATTGGCTAAAATTAAAAACGCCGAAGTACAAAAACGTCGCACGACGCTGTATGCAAACGCGCGACAAAACGCCAGAAAAAAACGCCCAAAAAAACGACCGACGCTCAGGTGTGAATGCAGCCTTAAGGAGTGTGGCTTGGAGGGAGGAGTCAAGCTTTCAAGGTTTTTACCAAGATAGTCCCCATCTGTATGCACTTCTTGTAATGTTGTATTAGAAGACCTTAAAAGGAGTTAATTAAAAAGATGATGGAAGACTCCAAAGTTAAAATAAACTAGTTCAGCTAATAGTGATTTCTCTGTTCATCGCCTTAGGATACCATAAAAAATTAAATAAAAAATAGACTCATGAAATAGGGTAGTTGTAGGGGAATTGCCCTGACATGTCCTCGCCCATCACCTGAAGCTGCAAATGTATAACCCAGGGCCTATAAATACTTAGCCTGTGTCCTGTACTGTGCAGCTAAGAAAGTATCTTATTACACCTGTACGTTGCGGTAACATGTACTGTCCCTTTGGTAGCCCATTCCTTTTGAATAGGCTTACCAGCGCACCTTGTAGTTCATTGAGAACTACAAGCTGTTAGCCACAATGGCCGACGTTGGTTGTAGTTCATTCAGAACTCTTTATTTACGTGGCTGTGTGGGCAGAGCCGCATTGTTTTGTTTGAATTGTGACAGTGGATGCAGGGAGAATTATCTCCCTGTCTGCTGTCACAATGTAGGACCGACCAGGTCAGGGTGGCAGCAGGTGATTTAGTAACATGTTAGCCCTTAAACATGGGAGTAACACAGCCCTCAAAAAATCCACTCGCCTGCTCGCATTTTGCGAGTGGATTCTGAGGTCTGGCGAGGAAGGGCTGCCTGGGAGTCGGGGGGGGGGGGGGGGGCGAACCGTCAGCCTGGCTGTGTCAAATGGGAGTCCTTCTCCCAGCGATCACGTTGGCCAGAGGGGGAAGAGAGCCGCCCAGGTGTTCAGAGCGCAGCGGGAGGAACACAGTGATAACAGCTTTCATTTCAATAGCCGTGTTCCCCACCGCTCGCTGTCAGATACAGCCCCGCCCCCTGGTCCCGGGACTTTGATTGACAGATCACCCGTCACTGGGATTGGATGGGTGATCTGTCTATCAAAGTTCCCCGACCAGGGGGGGGGGCTGTATATGACGTTGCATGGTGGGAACACGGCTATTGAAATTAAATCTGTTATCCTGTGTTCCCCCCGCTGCACTCTGAACACCTGGGCGGCTATCCAGTTCCTCTCCTCGGCTGCACAGGTAGGCTGCAAGGTGGACACAAGGCTCCATGGTGGGCAGTGGGCACGCGGCTGCCTTGGTGAGCACACAAGACTGCATTGATGGGCACACAAGACTGCATTGGTGGGCACTTAGCACACGGCTGCCTGGTGGACACAAGACTGCATTGGTGGCCATAAGACTTCATTGGTGGGCACAAGTCTGCATAGTGGACACAAGACTGCATTGGTGGGCACTGGGCAGAAGGTTGCATGCTGGACACAAGACTGCATCGGTGGGCACTGGGCACACAGCTGCATGGTGGACACGAGACTGCATTGGTGGACACAAGGCTGCATGGTGGCCACTGGGTACACGGCTGCATTGGTGGGCACTAGGCACAAGGCTGCGTTGATGGGCACAAGGCTGCATGGTGGACACACGCAGCCTGCATTGGTGGGCACGGATAAAGTTGTTTTTAATATTTATTTTAATAACTTAATTCTGCATAATACATTTGAGTGTCATTTTATGAGAGCGTGTATAGGGGCGGGTGGGCTGGGTGGGACAACTGGTGGCGAGTAACCCTTGAGGCTAGCAGCTCAGGACTTGAAATTTTGAGCCCTGGTGCAACACATTACTAAAGGTGAACCTATCCTTTAAAAAATTAATTTCTGTGGAAAGACGTTTTAACCACTTAAGGACCTCTAACACCCTAGAGAAAAAATGGCGGTCATTGCAATACTTTTTGTCACACTGTATTTGCGCAGCGGTCTTACTAGCGCACTTTTTGGAAAAAAAATCACTTTTTTTAATAAAAAAAATAAAACAGTAAAGCTAGCGCAATTTTATTTTTAAATTGTGAAAGATAATGTTACGCCGAGTAAAATGATACCAAACATGTCATGCTTTAAAATTGCGCCCGATCGTGAAACGGCGTCAAACTTTTACCCTTAAAAACCTCCAGAGGCGACGTTTTAGAAAATTCTATAGGTTGCATATTTTACAGTTACAGAGGGGTTCTAGGGCTAGAATTATTGCTCTCACTCAAACGTTCGCAGCGATACCTCACTTGTGCAATTTGAACACTATTTTCATATGTGGGCGCTACTCACGTACGCGTTCGCTTCTGCACACGAGCTCGTCGGGACAGGGCGCTTAAAAAAATGTATTTTTGTTTTCTCATTTATCTTTATTTTATTAACTTTTACAACGTTTAATAAAAAAAAAAAATGGGTCACTTTTATTCCTATTACAAGGAATATAAACATCCCTTGTAATAGGAAAAAGCATGACAGGTCCTCTTAAATATGAGATCTGGGGTCAAAAAGTAATAAAAAAAAATTGTCATTTGAAAAAAAACATGACAACAGGAAAATGTGCCTTTAAGAAGAATGGGCGGAGGTGACGTTTTGACGTCGCTTCCACCCTGCTATGGAGACGGGTGGTGGCCATCTTGCCCTCACTTGTATCCCAGCCAAGCAGAAGACAGGACCCGATCGCCTCCGCCGCTGTCGACGGGGGCGTGGGTCCTTAAGTGGTTAAATAAACTAAATGTATCCTTTCTTTAAAGCCAGCGAGAAAATCCTGCATTTAAATAATGGGAACCCACGCAAGCTACATGCTCAAATGTGTTTTTAGAAAAGTAAATAAACTACCTTGTTTGCACTTTCTGTAGGATCGCCACATAGTTTCTTCAACAATTTGGTTAATCTGCTGAAACTCTGAAGTAATAAACAATGAGGAATATCAAGAGCACACAACTCCAGCATATAGGTCATCTGATAAAGAAAAATAGCATTTTAGTTAATGTGAGTAAATCAACATACAACTAATAAATACAATTACAACTAGACTTACCAGTTGACGTGTTGCCATGGTAAATACAGAATCATTCAACTTTCCAATGATCTCCTTTCCACTGCATTGACTCAGCAGATACTCAAGAACATCTTTAGTGTTCGACAGGAAAAGGTCAATATCTAGAAAAACACAATTGATTGTAAATGTATCTGCAAAATACACAAGCAACAGTGCTGTTTGAAGAAATGTAAAGCCAAGGCACAATACAGTGCTGTATTCAGTAAAGAAGTGGTATCACCTTATCTTAAAATGTCAGTAAAACGCAATAAAAGTCTGTATAAGACAATAACACTTTAAACCAGGGGTGCCCAATGGCTGGCCCGTGGCACCCTCCGATGTAGCCCATGACCACCTGCTCTAGGATGGCAGGTTGGCAAGCCCAGATCACAGGTTCCCAACCTGCCATCCCAGAGCATCAGTGTGAAGAATGGAGCCGGCAGTAGAGGAATCATGCACCTGCAGTAGAAAGCAGAGACGATGCTTCCGGTATAGTGCCAGATCCTGCCACAGGCCAAATACCAAATGCACTCCACCTCCTGGGACAGCAGCCGTCAGGCATACCCGCCCTGGGGAGCAGCAGCAGCCACCAGCCATACCCGTTCTCTACACTGATACAGTAGCTACCCTGTGTCACAATTGCGCCCGCTCATGGCGACTAACCAACCACGACGGGCGTTTCGTGACTGGGCTATATGAGGAACTAAAGGAATAAGGGGGAATTTCTACTGAGCATGCAAGACTGGCTGTAATACTTTCACAGCCCGCACTACCTTTGGCCACCACTAGAGGGAGACGCCACTCCAATCCACCTAGCTGACCACACACAGGCAGATACAAATCTTACATACAATCTGGTGCACGCTAAGGGTTGGGAAACAGTCTCGCAATTACTACACACTTCTAGGATTCCTCCAGCTATCCTGCAAGCTAGAACTCTGGTGTTAATCACTCTTCCCACTGTCCCCACACCCACACATTAAACGATAGCCTGTCACCACCCAACAGTTTGTCCGCAGACTGGTCTGCTGAGCCACCACACACATAGATCGCCGTCGGGCAGATCTGTTGGCTTACAATCTGCATGCAATCTGCCAACTGCATACCGATTGGCACGTAACAGACTGAACACTTAGGCACTAAAATACAATAACCTCTCCAGAGATATGAGTCGGAGCTTAGTACACAGAAGTCACTTATTAATTTTATCATTTAATATCCCGAAAGTGGGCAGCGCATACAAAAATACAAGTTAGGCTTACCGGTAACTTGTTTTCCAGAAGTCTTTCAGGACAGCACCTTGAGATATCATGATCCTCCCACTCCATCAGGAAACACCTTCTTTCATCCTTTTAAAAAGGAGGCCCCTCCTTGCACTCCTCAGTTGTTATAGAGAAAACCTCCGGCCCCGGCTGGAACACACAAGCATATATGTTAGTCACAGCATAGTACATCACAAACAAATAGGGCGGGTCGTTGCTGTCCTGAAAGACTTCTGGAAAACAAGTTACCGGTAAGCCTAACTTGTATTTTCCCGAGGCGTCTTTCAGGACAGCACCTTGAGAGGACCACAGAGACTTACTACCTTAGGGCGGGACGACAGCTTGTAGGACCTTCCTGCCAAAAGCCTGATCACTAGCTGAGGCGAGGTCCAACCTATAGTGTCGCACGAACGTGTGGAAACTTGACCACGTCGCTGCCCTGCAGATTTGCTCCGGCGTGGCACCAGCTCTTTCTGCCCAGGAAGTTGCGAGAGCTCTGGTCGAATGGGCACGGATACCTTCTGGCGGAGTCAGGCCTGACTGTAAATAAGCTTCCCTGATAGCCAGCTTCAGCCATCTAGCTAGTGTTCCCCTAGATGCCTGCTGACCCCTTTTGTTACCCCCAAAAAGGACAAATAAAGAATCCGAGCATCTAAACGGGTTTGTTATGTCTAAATAATACAACAAGACCCGTTTGACATCCAACATATGAAAAAATAACTCTTTTTCACCCGAAGGGTTAGAACAAAAAGTGGGAAGTACAATGTCCTGTACACGATTACTGTTAGAAGCCACTTTGGGCAAAAATTTAGGGTCAGTTTTAAGCACTACCCTATCTGAGAATATACATAAATAAGGCTCCTTCACTGACAGGGCCTGCAACTCGCTGATCCTACGTGCTGAGGTAATAGCGATTAAAAATAAAGTTTTAAAGGTAAGGTTCCTAACTGAAGCTTCCCCTAAGGGTTCAAAAGGCTTGCTTGCCAAAGATCTCAAGACCACTGAGAGTTCCCACTTTGGGAAACCCTTTAACCTTGGTGGTCTAGACCTCAAAAGAGATCTAAAAAATCTCACCACCAATGGTTCTATGGCTACAGATCTTTCCAAAAAAACTGAAAGTGCGGATACCTGTACCTTAAGGGTGCTAACAGCCAAGCCCTTATCAGCCCCCTCCTGTAAAAATTCCAGGATGGATTTTAGCTCCCTAGGGTCCTGACTCGAAGAGCTACACCAAGAGGAAAAAACTTTCCAAACCTTGGTGTAAATGGCTCGGGTTACTTTCTTCCTGCTGTTGAGTAAGGTGGAAACCAAGCGGTCGGAGAACCCCTTTCCACTCAGGATTTCCCTTTCAGAAGCCACGCGGTCAAGGACAGCCGTGCCACATCTGGGTGGGAAATTGGACCCTGAACTAGGAGGTCCTGCCTGAGGGGCAGGTGCCAGTAAGGCCTGGTTGACAAGGCTAGAAGCGTTGCAAACCATGCCCTCTTGGGCCAGAATGGGGCGATGAGAATGACTGGCACACTTTCTCTCTGAACTTTCCTCAGAACTAGGGGAATTAGCTGAAACGGGGGAAAGGCAAAGCAGAGGTGGAAATCCCAGGGATGCGACAGAGCGTCTACCCCTAGGGACCCATCCCCCCGACTCAGCGAAAAGTATTTTCCTACCTGGGAGTTCTCCCTCGAGGCAAATAAGTCTACCTCTGGGAGACCCCACCTGCTGGTGATCTCTGAGAAGACCTCCGCATTCAGGGACCACTCTGACTCCCGAATCTGGTGTCTGCTTAAGAAATCCGCCACCGTATTGAGGGACCCCTTTAGGTGTAGGGCTGACAAGGAGAGTAAATTGCTCTCTACCCAGGAGAGAATCTCTGTGGCCAGGGACAGAAGCGAAGGGCTTCTTGTACCCCCCTGCCTGTTCAAGTATGCTACTGTTGTAGCGTTGTCCGATAGGACCTGAACATGATGGCCTCTGAGACGTGGAGCAAACTCCACTAGTGCCAGGGCCACCGTCTTTAGTTCCCTCCAATTTGAGGAACGCAGGGCTTCCTCCCTTGACCACCTCCCCTGTGAAAATTTCTCTTCTAGGTGCGCTCCCCATCCCCAGGCGCTGGCATCCGTGGTGAGCCTTAGTCCCACGGGGAAGGACCACTCCAGACCCTCTGCAAGCACTCGCTGGTTTTTCCACCAGTAAAGGGATCTTACTACCCGGGCCGGAATTTTCACCCGGGTGTCCAGAGAACTGGTTTTCCGATCCCATGTCTTTAAAAGAAAAGCCTGCAGGGGCCTGAAATGTAACCTCGCCCATTGGACCGCCGGCATGGTGGAGGTCAAAATTCCTAGGGATGCCATTACCTGCCTGACCATCAAAGACTGATGGGACTGAAGCAACCGAACAGTGTCCAAGACCTTGGATGCTTTTTCTGGGGGGAGAAAAATTCTCTGGTTCCGCGAATCCACCTGGTATCCCAGAAAACGAATCTTTTGAGAAGGAACCAGGGCGGATTTTTGAAGGTTTAAAATCCATCCTAGGGATTCCAAATGGGTTCGTGCCAGAGAAAGATCCCTCAACAATTTTACCTCTGAGGGGGCAAAGAAGAGGAGGTCGTCCAAGTAAGGGATGACTGCTATTCCTTGTAGCCGTAGCGGGGCTAAGGCTTCGGCCAGCACCTTCGTAAAGATCCGAGGTGATGATGACAGCCCGAAGGGGAGGGCCCTGTACTGGAAGTGCTGAACTTGACCCCCCATCTCTACCGCCAGTCTGAGAAACGTCTGGGACTGAGGGGAGATAGGTACATGAAGGTACGCATCCCTCAGGTCTATCGACGCCATGTAGCAATCTGGTGTCAGTAGATTCCGGATTGAGAATATTGAATCCATTTTGAATCTCCTGTACAGGACACATTTGTTTAAGGGTTTTAAATTTAATATCAGCCTGAACTTCCCCGTAGGTTTCCTTACTAGGAATACATGGGAATAGAACCCTCTGCCCTGTTCTACTAGGGGAACCCTGACCAATACCCCCTGCTGTTGGAGTTCCAACAACGAGGACTTTAGTGCGATGTACTTCACTGGATCCCTTGGGGCCTGGGTGACCAGAAATCTCTTTGGCGGGGTTTCTGAGAATTCTATAGCGCAACCCTGAGCTAGAGTGGTCAGTATGTACTGGTTGTTTGATACAGCTGACCACTGCGGAAGGAACCCCTGTAACCCTTCTCTTCTACACTCTGCAACTGACCACCTCTATGACAAAATTGCACCCCTGTCCTGCACTGACCTAGCTACTTCTGTCTACAACACTTCACTTCTAGCATCACTGGACAGACTGGCCCCCCTCACCACACGCAGAATAAGGCCCCGCCCCCTTCAACCCTGGCAAACTGATGATACTAGAAGTCTGAAAAAACACAACCGTGCTCTCGAGCGCCAGTGGCGCAAGACTAAGTCCCAGGAAGACTTCGTCCAGTATAAATCTGCCCTCCAAAAATACAATTCCAGCCTCCTCGCTGCCAAACAGACATACTTCATCACCCTCATTAAAAACTTATCATCCTGTCCCCGTCAACTCTTCTCTACCTTCAACTCCCTCCTTCGTCCTCCATTGCCTCCACCCACTAACTCAATCAACGCCCAGGAGATTGCCAATCACTTCAAACAGAAGATTGATACAATTCGCAAGGAGATCTCTACTGTTCAGACATCCTCCACACCTCACACCTCATGCACACAGGTACAGTCACTACTTCCCTCGTTCAACCCCACCACTACAGACGAGGTCGCTAAATTACTAACTAATGTCCATCTTACCACCTGCGCTCTAGATCCTGTTCCCTCACAAATGCTACGTTCACCCTCTTGCTCTATTCTACACTCTCTTACCCACATCTTCAATCTCTCCCTCTCTTCTGGCATCTTCCCTAACTCTTTGAAACATGCACTAGTCAGCCCCATACTTAAAAAGCCCTCACTGGACCCATCCAATCTTGACAACCTACGCCCCATCTCCTTGCTCCCCTTTTTATCCAAACTCCTTGAACGTCTAGTCTACAACCAACTGAGCATACACCTTGCTGACAATAACCTTCTTGATCCCCTTCAGTCTGGATTTCGTCCACAACATTCCACTGAAACTGCTCTCCTAAAACTAACAAACGATATACTAACGGCCAAAACTAAAGGACACTATTCTGTGCTCCTACTCCTGGACCTCTCTGCCGCCTTCGACACGGTTGACCACCCACTCCTCCTCAAAAAACTCCACACCTTTGGTCTCTGTGACTTTACTCTTCGCTGGTTCTCTACCTACTTATCCAACCGCACCTTCAGCGTTACTTACAACTCTACTTCCTCCTCTCCTCTACCATTCTCCGTTGGGGTCCCCCAAGGTTCTGTTCTTGGACCCCTCTTATTTTCAATCTACACCTCCTCCCTGGGTCAGCTGATAGCCTCCCACGGCTTCCAATACCACCTCTACGCTGATGACACTCAAATCTATTTCTCTGCCCCTCAACTCACTCCTTCATTTTCCTCACGTATCACTAATTTACTATCAGATATATCACTTTGGATGTCACGTCACTTCCTCAAACTCAACCTATCCAAAACCGAACTTATCATTTTTCCTCCCCCACGTGCCTCTTCCCCTGATCTTTCTGTCAAAATTGATGGCACAACTATCAGCCCATCCCCACATGTCAAGGTCCTAGGAGTAGTCCTGGACTCTGAACTGTCCTTTAAGCCTCATGTTCAATCACTGTCCAAATCCTGCCGCCTCAACCTCCGCAACATCTCCAAAATACGCCCCTTTCTAACCAATGACGCCACAAAGCTCTTAATTCACTCCCTGGTCATCTCTCGCCTTGATTACTGCAATTCCCTTCTCATTGGCTTACCGCTGCATACTCTAACCCCCCTTCAATCCATCATGAATGCTGCAGCCAGACTTATCCACCTTACCAACCGCTCTGTCTCTGCTACTCCCCTCTGTCAATCCCTCCACTGGCTTCCGCTCACCCAACGAATTAAATTCAAAATACTAACTACGACCTACAAAGCCATCCACAATTCTGCCCCCTGCTACATCACTGACCTAGTCTCCAAATACCAACCTAATCGCTCTCTTCGTTCTTCTCAAGACCTCCTGCTCTCTAGCTCTCTCATCACCTCCTCCCATGCTCGTCTACAGGACTTTTCCAGAGCCTCTCCAAGCCTATGGAACTCCTTACCCCAAACTATCCGTCTATCTCCTTCTCTTTCAGCTTTTCGAGGATCCCTGAAAACCCTCCTCTTCAGAGAAGCCTATCCTACCCACACCTAACAACTGTATTTTAACTTTGCCCACCTGATCACCCCCCACATCTACTACCCTCTGTTCCACTTCACCCTCCCTTCTAGATTGTGAGCTCTAACGAGCAGGGCCCTCTGATCATTCCTGTATTAAATTGTATTGTAACTATAATGTCTTCCCTGATGTTGTAAAGCACTGCGTAAACTGTTGGCGCTATATAAATCCTGTATAATAATAACCTCCCGCCTACCCTCAGGGTCGAGTCACTGCGGCTTATTGGCCGGCGCAGGAGGATGGAAAAGGACTCCCTTTCCTTTACCTTTCTGCGCTGCCCAGTTCCTTTTACCTTGTGGTCTTTTCCCCTTATCCTGCTGCTTAAAGGTCCGAAAAAAACGCTTGGGAGGGGGGTTCTTATTTTTGACCGGGAAGGCCTTTTTCTTGTCGGCCGTCCTGTCCAGGATACTATCCAGTTCAGGGCCTAAGAGAAGATCCCCAGAGAACGGGATTCCACACAGCTTGCTTTTGGAGGCTGTGTCACCAGGCCAGGTCTTGAGCCATAAAGCCCTTCTGGCTGAGTTGGCTAAAGCAGCGGATCTAGCGGACATTTTTATCGCCTCGGCCGAGGCATCTGCCATATAGGCTACGGCTGCAGAAATGGTAGAAAAAGAGTCCAAAATGTCCTGTTTTGGGGAGTCTGCCTCAATATGAGCTTTGAGTTTGTCTAACCAGAACTCTAAGTTGCGTGCCACACAGGTGGTAGCCATGGCAGGCTTGAGGTTAACCATAATAGACTGCCAGGCTTTTTTAAGGAGAAGATCCATTCGCTTATCCATCGGGTCCTTCAGGATCCCCATATCCTCAAAGGATAAATCTGTGGACCTAGACACCTGGGAAAAAGCTGCGTCGAGTTTAGGACTTTTGTTCCACACGACTGATGGATCTTCTCCAAAGGGAAACCTCCTTTTGTGGGATTTTGAAAAAAATGGTTTCTTTTCTGGATCCTGCCATTCCCGCAAGATTGTTTCGGAGATGACCGGGTGAACTGGAAATGTACGACCCTTGGGCTCGCAGAGACCGGCATACATGCGATCGTGCAGGCTTAAGTCCCTCTTTTCCTCACTGAGACCTAAAGTGGCATAAATAGCCCTGAGGAGGCCATCCACATCCTCCAGGGACAGTTTAAATTTTGAGGGAGACTCTATTTCTTCCTCATTTTCTGAGTCCTCACTAGAGGGGGCCTGAGGCTGACTCTCCCTGGACCCCTCGTTATCAGAGGGCCTAGGGGCCCACCCTGTCTCCTGAGAAGACTGTGATGTGGAGGGCTGAGAAATGGTGACAGGAGCTAATGACTCTCTCATAGTCTGAAAGGTGGCCAAAAGCTCATCTTTGACAGAAGCCATCAATTCCTCTCTGACTGAGGCTGACTCCTTCTGTACTAAGGCTGCTATACATGCCTTACACCATGGCTTCTTCCAACTTTCCCCCATTTTCTCCTTACAAGAAGGACATCTCTTTTTTTCAGGTTTGACCTAAAAAAAGGAACAGGGAGAGAAGAGAAAAATATAGGGGGATCCAGCATGAGACCCGGTCTCAATAAACAAACATGACCCCCCCCTCACCTAGGTGCACTTAGGAACAAAAGGTGTCCACCCGTGCCCTGACAGGCCCCCATGCCACTGGAGGGAAAAAAGTGAAGAGACCGAGAGAGAAATCCCAAAAAGGAGAGAACCCTCACCCCTGGGGAAAAACAGACTTACGTTGCTGCTTCCCGCCGAGGTCCTGCTGGTGCCCGTGCTTGTCTCCACCGCTGATGCATCTGCAGTCTCCATCGCAGGAATCAGCGTTCTCTGTGGCATCCACGGCGCTTCCCGGACTGCAATAGCGCCGCTGCGCCGGACCAGGAAGCGGAAGTAGGCTCCAGCGTCCGCCCTACCCCTCCTCCTGGCGCGCCGGAAATGACGCGCCTCTCCGGCGACCAGGCTACGCCAAAATGGCGACGCCCCGCAAAAAACGAGGCACCTCACGATCGCCGAAGGCTGGCTCCTCTGAGCACCGGGAGAGAGAGGAGCCCGACTACCATCACCGCCGCTCGGGTGGTACGGGAGAGCGGACAATCCCTGAAAAAAAGGTAAGAGGAAAGGTCCGTTTTTTTCAGGCAGCACCTGAGATATCAGACCCTTCCCAAGAAGATGCTCCCTCCGGAGGAGGAAACACAAAAACTGAGGAGTGCAAGGAGGGGCCTCCTTTTTAAAAGGATGAAAGAAGGTGTTTCCTGATGGAGTGGGAGGATCATGATATCTCAAGGTGCTGTCCTGAAAGACGCCTCGGGAAAAAGGAGTTACCAAAAAGATACAAAAAATACAGAAAGACACACAATTGGCAACTTTGCTATGAAAATAAAAAGGGATAAAAAAACAGAAATAAAAAACTTTACCCAAGTCTATCCTTTAGCAGAAGCATACTGGAATGTGGCACTCCCCAGTGTGGAACTGGCTTCATGGAAGAACACTGTCCATATCTCAGGCTACTCCATTTATTGAGATATGGATGTGGGCTAGGCTCTAGCCCTTGGCCAATCAAACCTGGGGGGTGTTCCTGTCTCAGCACACAAGATGTTTTGTGTTCTGAAATGACCAGAGTCGATTGGCCCAGAACGGCGCTGATTTCTGGGTCATGGATTGGATTTCCGATACCAGCGCATCAGTCCGATTGCAACCGTACCAATCACTGTTTGCTTGCCACAATCAGGCGCCATATAACAGTTTTGTGTATTTTCCTAGGATTCTACACACGCTACAAATACAGATTGACATGTACGTGTCGCCTAACATGTGTACAAAACAAATTATTTTCATATCTCTGCCGCTAATATTTTAGCTTTTATGAGACATAAAATAGATTCCTCAGATCTGATGATACAATTCAAAGTTTGCAAACTGGCCGGGGCCTTGTGAATGCCCCTTGTGGATCCTTGTAGCCACACTGACTGGGAGTCCCTTTGAAGGTTTCAGAAAGGTGACAATCTATGTTTACTCAAATGGGAACTTTTATTGGCATCTAGGTGTCAACTCTGGCCTTGAAACTGGTCCTGTCCTTTTCAAATGCTAATGAAAGAACATATGTGGCATGACTGATAATGCCTACTATATTTTTAATAACCCAGAATTAAACTACATCTACAATTATACTACTTCTACAGATCACATCTCGTTAAGGAAAAACTATCTTACGCTTACATTTACGTCACGCCCTGGGCTGCTTTTAAACTGACTCATAGGTGCAGTGCACACCTAAAAGATAATAGAATTCTATGGCAAAGTGACAGCGCAATTGTGTGAAAGCGGTCTTAACCATTTACGGACTGCCCGCCGTCATTATACGGCGGATATTTAAAGTGGAATACCGCTGTTATGGCAGCCCCCCCAAACCAGGCCACATGCCCTCTTAACATGGGGGGGTGCTTTGGGGCAGTGGGGGCTCTGCTGGGTCCCCTCACCCCAAAGCTTCCTATGTTGATGGGGATGAGGGCCTCTTTTTCACAACCCTGGCCAGTGGTTGTGAGGGTCTGCGGGCAGGGGGCATATCGAAATCTGGAAGCCCCCTTTAACAAGGAGGCCCCCAGATCCCGGACTCACCCACCAATGTGAAGAAGTATTGTACCCCTACTGATTGCTTTATTTAAAAAATAAAATTAAAAAAAACATGAGGACTTCTTGATTAGAGTTTGAACACTGCTGATTGGCTCTCTCAATTTCTTGGATATCTTTTTATATCCCTTTTCTGTTTTATACAGTTCAACTACCTTTTCCAACAGATCCTTTGACAATTATTTTGCTTTATCCATTGACTCAGAATCCAGAAAAGTCAGTGCAGCACTGGATGAAAGATGCAAGGGTCTGTCAGGAGTCCAGAAACTCATTGACCTTTTATACACACACACCTATTACAAGCAAACGGATCACAGGTGAGGATGTTTACCTTTAATAGCCATTCAAACACCTTTGTGTCAACTTGTTATCAGGACAAAATCACCATGTAAACTTTTGATCAGGGTAATTTGGGTAGTTTGTGTTGTGATTACGATTTAGTAAACACAGTTGATTGATAATAAATGGCTTAGCCAAACACTAACCATGAGTGAAAGAAAAGTTTTTGTTATTCTCTGAAAATGGCAAAGAACTCATAACTTCTGCCAGGGTATGTAAACTTCAGAGCACAAGTGTGTGTGTGTGTGTGTGTGTGTATATATATATATATATATATATATATATATACACACATATACATATACACACACACACATATATATATATATATATATATATATATACACACATATACATATATACACATATACACATATACATATATACATATATATATACACATATACATATACACACACACACACACACACACAGGGCACTGAAAAGGTATTCATACCCCTTGAAATGTTCCACATTTTGACATGTTACAGCCAAAAACATAAATGTATTTTATGCGATAGACCAAAGTGAAGTGGAAGGAAAATGAAAAGGTTTTCAAAGTGTGTAATTTAATCTCAGTATAAATACAGCTGTTCTGTGGAGCCCTTAGGTTTGTTAGAGAACCTTAGTGATCATAGAGATGATTGGAGCTGTTCTGGTCTCTGATCAGCTCTATTGTCAGCTGGCACAACCACTGGCTGCATTCTCAGGTTATCTGTTGGGACAGGAGAGCCCGAGAAAACCATGGAAGACAGTGGTGGGGGGACATTCCTTCCCACTGCTTTTAAAAGCAGTCTAGAGGCTAATTAGCCACTATGATTGCTTTTACATGAAAGCCGACTGCTGGCTGAAAAGAATGATGCCAAGATGATACCTAAAGCTGCAGGCATTTTTCTGGTATAACCACTCAAAGTCCAGCAACATACCAGTACGTTGCTGGTTCTTATTGGGCATACATGTTCTTTTTTTTTTTTCATGCAGCCTGTGGGCTGCATGAAAAGTCAAGTTAGACTAACCAGTAACTTGTTATCCACGAGTCTTTCAGGACAGCACCTTGAGAGCGTGGCTCCACCCACTTGACAGGAAACACACCTCCACCAAAACTTCTTAAAAGGGAGGCTCCTTACACTTATCAGTAGTAGTAGAGAAACCTCCGGCCCAAGCTGGAACACATAATCAGAGTATGGTTAGTCACAGCATAATATTCAAAACAATAAGGGCGGGTTGCTGCTGTCCTGAAAGACTAATGGAAAACAAGTTACCGGTAAGTCTAACTCGACTTTTCCCTTATCGTCTTTCAGGACAGCACCTTGAGAGGATAACAGAGACTTACCCACTTAGGGAGGGACCACAGCATGCAAAACCTTTCTGCCAAAAGCCTGATCGCTTGCTGACAGAAGATCCAGTCTAATGACGGACGAACGTAAGGTAACTTGACCACGTAGCCGCCTTACAGATCTGATCTGGGGTGGCACCAGCTATTTCAGCCCATGTAATGGCCTGAGCTCTAGTAGAGTGTGTTCGAATTCCCAATGGGGGAGATAGCTCTGCTTGGGAGTAGGCTTCCAGAATAGCGTTTTTTAGCCATCTAGCTATTGACCCCTTAGACGCTTGGTGGCCCTTCTTTTTCCCTGAAAACAGTATGAACAAGGAGTCTGAAGATCGAAAATACTTGGTCACTTCAAGGTAATGTAGTAAGGTTCTTCTCACATCCAACATGTGGAATTGGTGTTCCTTCTCCCCTGATGGGTTAGAGCAGAATGTCGGTATGACAATTTCCTGTGACCGGTTGAGGGCTAACACCAGTTTTGGTAGAAAGGCTGGATCAGTCTTTAGTACAACCCTGTCTGTGTAGACGGATAGGAAGGGTTTCTTTATTGACAGGGCGTGCAGCTCACCGATTCTTCTGGCTGTAGTAATCGCCACTAGGAACACCATTTTGAGAGTAAGGTACCTCAGAGAAATTTCTTGTAGGGGCTATGGGGGGCTATGGAGATATGCAGATAGGCATCTCGCAGGTCGATTGATGCCATAAAGCACTCCTTTGTCAAAAGATTTTTGACCGTGAAGATTGAGTCCATACAGATTTTTTTGTATAGGAACGATCTGTTCAGTGGCTTCAGGTTGAGAATAAGTCTAAAACTTCCGGACAGCTTCTTTATTATGAATATGTGGGAATAAAACCCCTGATAAAGCTCCCCCTGTGGTACATGAGTTACAACCCCCTGGTTCATCATATCCTTCAATAGGCTCTTCATTGCTAGGGACTTGACTATATCTCTTGGTAGATTTGTCAACAGGTACCTCTCTGGGGGAGGGTCCGAGAACTCTATTCTGTAACCTTGGGACAGCATAGAGAGAATATACGGATTCTCTGTCATGCTTGCCCAAAAAGGGAGAAAACGGTGAAGTCTTCCCCCCACCTGCAACCGGTTGTCATTGTGTTTTGCTGGTTGCCGCAGGAGGATGGAAAAGGACATTACCTTTGCCCTTTCCCTTCTGCCCTGACCAACCTTTCTTCCTCTCTTGAGGCTTGTTTTGTTCTTGAGCCCTTTGAGGACGAAAAAACCTTTTGCCTGTCTGCTTTTTCTTCTCGACAGGAAAAGATTTCTTCTTGTCTAAAGTTCTGTCGGGCACTGCATCTAAATCGGGGCCAAACAATAAATCCCCTTGGAAGGGTAACTCCACACAGCTTGTTTTTAGATGCTGTGTCGCACCGGCTAGATTTTTAACCACAGCGCTCTCCTAACGGAATTAGTAGGGGCCGCGGATCTTGCCGTCATTCCGATAGGCTACAGGGTTGAAAAGGAGTCTAGGATTTCTTGCTTTGGAGAATCAGCTATTATATGATCTTTAAGCTGGTTCAACCAATACTCCATATTTCTGGAGACGCAAGTAGTCGCCATTGCTGGCTTAAGGTTGCCTATGATGGATTGCCAAGCCCTCTTTAATTGCTGATCAATCCTCTTATCCATGGGGTCTTTCAGATTCCCCATGTCCTCAAATGCTAGATCTGAAGATCTTGAGACTTGAGAAAAGGCTGCATCGAGTTTTGGAACTTTATTCCAGGGAGCTGCTGGGTCTTCGTCAAAAGGAAACCTTTTCTTGTGTGCCTTAGCAAAGAAAGGTTTCTTTTCAGGATCAGTCCATTATTTCTTGATCGCTTCTGTATGGACTGGGAAGGTACGTATCTTGGGCTCACGAGTCCTACATACATCCTGTCATGTAAATATAATTCTTTACGTTCCTCCTCTAATCCCAAAGTTGCATGAATAGCTTTTAGGAGGCCATCAACTTTTTCCAAAGACAATTTATATTTTGAAGACATTCTCCAACTCCTCCTCCTCCTCATCTGATTCTTGAGAAGGTGAGGGGGGGGGGGGACCTTCCTGGTTCAGAGGAATCAGACAAACCATCCACAGGTGCACAGTGAGAGATCCACTACACTCATGTGCACAAACAGGCCCCCGCCACCAGGGAAAAAAAAAAAAACACCCCCCCCCCCCTAAGGGAGAAGAGAGCTAGAGAGACACCCCATAGTAAATGAGGGAAGAACCTCAGTCTACCCCTTACCTGGGCCTTGCTTGTGCCAGTGCCTGTACCACTCGCTGCGGATCCTGCGTCCATGTTGAGGCAGCAGCGTGATGCTGGTGGCAAAACTGCCGGTCCTGGACTCCACTAGCGCCACTGCACCGGACCAGAACCAGCTAACAAGGCACCAGACCTGTTCCTCCCTCAGCGCTTCCTGGCAGAAATGACATCCATGCCCTGCGCCCGCTCGTAGGATGCCGCCCCTTCCGGTTACCTCACTTTCGGGGGAAGCAGCCTGACTGACCTTCCCAAGATGGCGGCGGCGTTCGGCTGCCCGGACCGGAAAAAAGATGTCCGCGCCGTCTACCTTGCCAAGGAGCAGTATCCCGGAGCAGTCCCTGGCTACACTGAGCACCGATGAGGGAGAAGGAGCCCATGCACAAGGCACTCTCTATCCAGTGAATGGGAAGGACAGTCTGAGGTAAGAAAAAAACTGGTGGAATAAGGAGATATGACATCTCAGGTAGTACCTAAAGAGCTCCTAACCCCCACATGTGTTCCCGCCAGAGGAAACACAAAGACGGATAAGTAGAAGGAGCCTCCCTTTTAAGAAGTTTGGTGGAGGTGTGTTTCCTGTCAAGTGGGTGGAGCCACGCTCTTAAGGTGCTGTCCTGAAAGACGATAAGGGAAAAAGATTGATCGGTAGGTATG
This sequence comes from Rana temporaria, assembly GCF_905171775.1. Classification (NCBI taxonomy): domain Eukaryota; kingdom Metazoa; phylum Chordata; class Amphibia; order Anura; family Ranidae; genus Rana; species Rana temporaria. Next base: position 242,696,839 of record NC_053490.1, on the reverse strand, counting down.
CCCACCATTAGAACACCACCCTCCACCCACCCACTTCTAATGATGAGCATACATGCACCATTTTTTTTTTTTTTTAACTGTGGTGATGAAATCCCCTTCTACAGCGATGGAGTCACTGATTAACGTATCGTGGGAGCAAACGTTGTTGCTGTCAAGATGCATAAATCAGTGCTGCAGCTGAATAGCGCGCCTGCTAAGCAAATGATGGTTAACAAGAAAACAAAGTAACATACAATAAAAAAAAAAGCAAATACAATAAAACAGTCAAAATAAAACATTACAGTTCTAAATACAGTAGAGAGAGAACAATAGACATAGAATATTGAGCGAACAATAGAGCGGACAATAGAGAACGAACGTAAGACAGAATAGCGAGAGAGAAGAAAAATCAAACCACAACTAATTTTTTTTGCACTTTTATAAAAAAACTGTAAAACTGTGAATTTTCCAGATTAGGGCCTCAAAATGTGATGACCATTTCTTCTTTCAGGACCCTCAGTTAGTGTGCCTAGGACTGTGCAGTGCTGTACCCTACGCTAATACTCCACTAGTGTGTGGTAGCATTTTAAACAGTCACCGATGCAGAGACCAGGTTGGTCAGGGCAGGATGGACAATAAAAGCGGGCGTCACGCCTAAATCCAGGTAGGGGTACCAGGGAGGACAAAGAAAATGCCTCTCATGCAGCCGGCTCAGTGCATTTGCATTGGGAAGGTGGGGCATAGCCCCGCCTGGAAACAGAAGGGCTGCGACGATCTCTTTCTGGAATTTTAGTAAGGATCCAGTTCGTCCTGAAGCTCTGTATAGCGCATAAGCATTCAGCAAAGCCAATTGGAATAAATATACAGACACTTTTTTATACCAGCGTCTGGCCTTACGGACAATTAAGTACAGCGCCAACAACTAATCGTTGAGGTCCATCCCCCTCCCATGTTAAGGTTGTATTCGTGGACACAGAGGGGTTTCCCCACAACACCAGTCGCCGTAGGAATATTTGGTCGTATCTGTGTGAAGGGAGGACAAAACGAAAACATTCCATGAATCCCTCCACTTCACTGCTAACAAAATTAATACACTTCAAGCAGGCTCCCCGTCTAAGTCAGGATTCTACAAGCCGTTGGGGGAAGCACCGGCGATTAGATTGCATGGTGCCACCTTTATTAGCAGGGTTGGGGGGGGGGGGGGGTCCTTAGACCTATCTGAGCCTACCACTGATTTTTGTCACCAGTGACACCCAGTACAGTGATCAAAAAAATATATGGACAATGCACAGGAGGTGAAGGGGTGACAAGTGTACCTATGTGTACTGGTGTCAGTGTAGTGTTGGTGCACTTACTCTAAGATGTCTTCTATCCTCTCTCTGGAATGAAGAGACTTCCACGAGGAGAGATGACATCACTTCCCCTACCTGTGTTTACACTTACAGGCAGGAGAAGCATTTTATTTGCCAGGACAGATCACCAGGTCCAGGCCAGAAATCATTGGCCTGGGCCTGGAGACTGATCGGTTCTGGAGCGAATTCGATCATCGTCACCTGGGGGGGGGGGTGCGTGCGCCCCCTATGTGGCGGCGTGCCCGACGTACAGCTACGACGCTTAGCCCAGCCGGACCAACCTGCCGCACTTTAACTGCAGAGGCTGGTTAAAACTGATTTTAATGTAAATCATTAAAGTAGTAGGAGACATAATATTACAGTTCATTTAAATTTTAAAACATTAATGTTTTACTTTTAGAAGATAGATAAAACAAAACTCACATTTAACTACCAATTCTCTTGCCATTAGCTGGGACGTTGCTTCTTCCTTCTTTAATTGACAAAAGCACCAAGATAGAAGACTGCCTTGCACTGCCCAAAACAATGAATGGAGTATTGTGCCACATTCTCCTTGGGAATCATGAAGAACCAGCATTTTACACTACAAAAAAAAAAAAAAAAGAGACATACCATTAACAAAACAGCATGTACATTATTTAAACCCAACTCTTAGAGAGGAAAACAATTAAAAACATATAATAGGAAAAAAAAAACCCTCAGAGTGGGCTTCCCTTTGCACTACAAGGGTCATTCAAACAGGCAAACTAAAGCATATGCCCTTGCAATGGCCATTTTTACCCGCACAGAGATGCAGTTGTTCTGCGCATCCCCGTGCAGCCAATCCTATTCATGTCAAATGGGACGCAGTGGCTGCATGAACACAGCTGTTGAATGGGACTGCCTGCATGGGGATGTAGGGAACACCTGTGAATCCCCATGCGGGCATACATGATCCTCACATGGACATCCATTTAAGAACACTTTAGTACAACTATGCGAACAAACCCTGTCACCTGTCTTCCCACTGCAGCTGGCTCCAGCCCGCATCATCTTTGCCAGAAGCTCTGATCTTTTGGCAGAGCCTTGGCATCACGTACAATATGCCATTAACCCTGTATGTATGTTGAGAAGATTGGGGTGCAACCGCAAAGCTGAAGCGTGGAATATACTAAAGCTCCTTAGTTCTCTGACCCTTGACTAAACTAACATTTAAGCCTTGCAACGTGTGTGGAATGTGGATGTGGGAGGAAGGCAAAGTCATATTTTTTTTTTTCATTTTCCTAGAGCTGGGGTTTAACATAGCGAAATTTATATAATGGAAAAAATAGCACCAGTTCAGCTTCTTTATAAAAAAAGTTGACGCTTACAGTTGCATTAAAGTGGTTGCAAACCTGAAAAAACAAACAAAAAAAAAACCCTATTCATCTGTGCCCAGCACTGAAAAATCCTCTCCTCTTTCTAGATGGGTTCAAAAGCTGACACAAGTAAAATTTGTGTCGCCACACCCCTGCTGCTGTTACTGACATATGAAATATTTCTCTCATGCATGAGAGCAGGGGGAGTGTCCAACTTTACAGCACCTGAGTGCTCCGCTCCCCCTACTACCTCAAGCTCTCCCAAGATTGGCTGCTCCTCACCTCAGCATTACCGTTTTGGATTGGCTGGTACTCGAGGGGGGGTATTTTCAGGGAAAAAAAAAAGTGTACCGCTTTGCTAGACAGACATTTTCTATTTTACCAAGCTGTATTTTCTGATTTCTTTGAATCAGCTGTCAAAAGCTACCAGCGTCAGGAATTCTCATACACAAAAGTGCAGGGTAGCTTTGGTGGGGACTGGCCTGTGCATACTTTCCTGCACAATGCTAAGCCGTGCAGCTTTGCTTGCCGGGAGGTGTGTAGAGATGGAACAGGAGTCCTGTGACGTCACGCCTCCCAAGCTTCGGCATCGAGACCGCCCACCCATATCCAATGTTGACAGGGCTCATACAGGCGCATGAAACCAGAATCGGAAGGTAGAAAATATATACATTCAATTTGGAGATGTGGGCACATTACTATGATACCTTTATTTTACATTATATGTCCTGCGGGTTTAAAACTATTTTAAACATCAAGACATTTTTTTAACCACTTAAGCCCCGGACCTTTAGGCAGCTAAATGCCCAGGCCAGGTTTTGCGATTCGGCGGTGCTTTAACAGACAATTGCGCGGTCGTGCGACGTGGCTCCCAAACAAAATTGGCGCCCTTTTTTCCCCACAAATAGAGCTTTCTTCTGGTGGTATTTGATCACCTCTGCGTTTTTTATTTTTTGCGCTATAAACAAAAATAGATCGACAATTTTGAAAAAAATGCAATATTTTTTACTTGTTGCTATAACAAATATCCCCCAAAAACATATATACAATTTTTTTTTCCACTTCAGTTTAGGCCGATACGTATTCTTCTACCTATTTTTGGTATAAAAAAAAAAAATCGCAATAAGCGTTTATCGATTGGTTTGCGCAAAATTTATAGCGTTTACAAAATAGGGGATAGTTTTTTGTTTTTTTTTTACTACTAATGGCGGCAATCAGCGATTTTTTTCGTGACTTCGACATTATGGCGGACACTTGGGAGAATTTTGGCACATTTTTGGGACCATTGTCATTTTCACAGCAAAAAATGCATTTAAATTGCATTGTTTATTGTGAAAATGACAGTTGCAGTTTGGGAGTTAACCACAGGTGGCGCTGAAGGAGTTAGGGTTCACCTAGTGTGTGTTTACAACTGTAGGGAGGTGTGGCTGTAGGTCTGACGTCATCGATCGAGTCTCCCTATAAAAGGGATCACTCGATTGATGCAGCCGCCACAGTGAAGCACAGGGAAGCCGTGTTTACATACGGCTCTCCCCATTCTTCAGCTTCGGGGAGCGATCGCGAGGGGGTGGCTAGAAACGAATATTGGTCAACTTGGGTACAACCAGCCTGTCAGATTTTACATGCGATTATTGCTAGCGGCTATTATAGCCACAAGCATTAATCACTGTGTTCTCCTGGCCGGCACGGCTTCCTCCACCCAGAGAACACAATAGGTTCATGGGAGAGATGGGCTCCCCATCAACAGTCAGTGTTGATGGGGATATCAAGTGATTTTATTTCCTGCAACCCATTGTTGCAGGAAAGGAAATCGCTCCATCTATGGCCGGCTTAAGTAGAACACATGTTAAGGAGATTTCAAGATTAAGCCATCATAACTCCTCAGTCACTTTGAAAGGAAGAGTGCCTGTGGCCTCTGCACTGGCAGTACCTACCAGTCAGTATGTTCAGAACATCAGCTGCGAAAGTACACTGAAGTCACAATTCTGATGGAGATTTTTCCATGAGAGTACTAAATCAGTAGTGAATTAATGATCAATATGACATGCTCATGAGCTTGCAACTCTAAAAGTAGGTCAGCAGGGGTGGCTCTCATATTTCTAACAATATGTAATCACTTGTCAAGAGAATATAAAGAAAACAAATAATCCATATACACCAATAAGTTGTCAGATCATGCTTTTAGATCTGAAAGTCATGTAAAGCCCATTTTTAATGCACACCCAAACGCAATATAATCCCTCAATGTTATTAAGTGACAGCTATGGAATATGTACTATAAAGAAAATGTACCTCTCTAACGGCCATTGCCAGAAGCTTCTCCATGACTGAGAGAACTTTGCCAATTTCAAAATCAGTGGGAATGTCTGCATCCGGTAGAAATAAAAGTCCACTTGGATCCTGTTCACTAAAAGAAGATAAATGAAATGCTTCATTTACAAATACATAATTTGTTTTAAACAAGCATTGGAAACATCATAAACACTGAATTTATGTAACTTCCAAATAAATTATAATATGCGTAAATTCATTGTTTCGTTAAGCCCAATTTCTCTAGAATAGGTCAAATAAAAAACACAGGAGGACTACCTGTGTCTATTACATTTGGCCCATGAATATTTTCCCTATTAGGAGCTCCACACACGTTTGTTAACCAAAGAAAAAATAAATGGATTCTGCTCCTTTAAAGCATGTTATGTGACACAGTGCTTCTGCTGTGTCGTTTGGCCCCTGTAACGCCTACAAAAACCTGGCTGATCATGCCGGTTCCTGCCCTCCCCTATGTAAACTGACCACGATGTATCATAGCTGTTAAGCCCCGACACTGTGGTCAGGTTACGTGCCTCCATTATCCACAGCCCTGTTATGTCCCCTCCCCTGCCTGTCAGCTAGTGACAGTGCCACCCCCTCCACTCCTGCTGCTTGCATAACACTAACCTGGATACACCATCAGTATTGCCTCCTATTGCAACGTCCCCCTCTGTGTTTAATTTATAAAAATAAATGCTGCACATTCCTCATTTCAGAGCAGAGACCGCGATCACATGACCGGCCGCCTCCCTTTCTCCCCTCCCGACTGACGTCAGCGGGGGAATCTCAGCTCCTCCCGCTGCATCTGTCAGAGGTGAAAGGAAAAAAGTCACAATCTCGGCTTTGAAATTAGGTATTTGCAGCATTTATTTTTTATAAATCACACCCAGAGGGGGACACTGCAACAGGAGGCAGTACTGATGGTGTATACAGGTTAGAGTGGCTGAACAACCACTTTAAATGAGAAAGGATCAGGGGTGTTAAAAAAAACAAACAACAATTATTTGTAAACCTTTATCCCATCAAACTATGACTGCCTATAGCATTTCTGCACTGGCCACAGTGTTCATATTAATACACCCAGCAATTTAAGATTTTTCCTCAGAAAAGTAGAATGTGCTTACCCTGTGCATGCTGTGACTCATCTAATCAATACTGATGGCCATTAGCAAATGCTGGGGCTTTCTGTGCTTGAAAGACTACACGTGCTGCCAATACATTTACAATCAGTTTTGTCTATGGAGGAAAGTATTCTACTAAAGAATACTATTCTTACAGTGGTGCTACAATCTGAAGTTGAGGATTATAAAGTGAATCTGCAGTGCTTGTTTTAAGATTTACAAGTACTGTGCATTTTTTTGAAAAATCCTCATTTTTTGTTTTTTTTTCATATTTATGACTTGTAAGCAGCATGAAGAACTAGCTGTTGTGCTTAAAAAATTCGATTTTTGTACTCGCTGTCAAATACTTTTCTGGAGTCCACTGAGGGGCACACAAAGCATTTCCCCCTTGGGTTATGATGCAGCCTACAGAAGGATTTTGACACTGGCAAAAAAAAAAAAACTTTGTAGGCTAGATCAGGATAACCCCCCTACCATCTGCATGGTTTTGTAGCAAAGCAGTACCAAGAACATGATCACAAATACAGAATGGTGGGATCAGAGTCCCTCTACGGCAGGGGTGTCTAAACTTTTTTTTAAAAAGAGGGCCAGATTTGATGAAGTGAACATGCGTGAGGGCTGACATTCTTTAAACCAATAAAATTCGGTCTAAGTGTGTTTGTCCAAGCACTAATACACTGGCCAACAAAAATGCTCTTGCCTTTGTGGCTGTGTGTGGTGAAGAGATGAGCTCGGGCGTGTTATTTGGCTAGATCGTATTTATCGGCATATAACATACACCTTCACTTTAAGAGGGAATTTTCAGGTAAAAAATGTAATTTAAAATAAAGAACTGTAAAAGCAAAATAAGGGTCAGTGCCCATGAATGCAGCCTAATCAGTGCCCATCTGCAGTCCCACTGTTGCCATGAATGCAGCCCCACCGTTGCCATGTATTACTATTGCCAGGAATGCAGCACCCCCATCGCCATGAATGCAGACTCACCATTGCCATCAGTGCAGCCTGATTGATGCCCATCTGCAACCTCGGATGGAACAGGGAGGGGGCAGGATGAGCGTCAAAAGATTACATACAGCAGAATCTGTATTAAATGGGCTGCTAAAAACGAAGTCCCACCTCCTATGATGGACAGAACAGTCATCCAATGGCAGCGCCTGAGACAGGACTTCCTATTACAGAGGCCATCGTGCAAACAGGAAATTCACACCACTCGCATCACCTCCTCCCTGTCCCCTCCAAGGATTGGAGGTAGGACACAAGTCAGTTTATGTCTGCCACTACTTAGAGGTGAATGGAGGGTCCAATTGGTCAGACCCCCTTTCACACCGATGTGCTGTGGTTTACTTGCACCGCGGGTGCAACGCAGTGTACCATTGGCTTTCGTGCACTTTGCAATAGACTTCTATTATATTCGGCGGGATTGGTGCACTTTCCGAAAGCTCACCAAACTCGCAGGTAACAGAAGTCTATTGCTCAGTGCAGGTATCCCGCAGGTAAACTGCTCTGCACCTGCGGATCAGTTTGAAAGCAGCCCAGTAACCACTGCAGAACAGATATGCCCATATATACACTGAGATTTTAGTAATAAACTGACCTTTAATAACAGTATTTTATTCTATTCCATCCCAGAGCAGTAGGTCGCGGGCCACATCAGAGGGATCTGCGGCCCACTGGTTGGGCACCCCTGGAATAGGGTGTGCTAATCCCATGGAGCTACCAGAGTATCTATTGTGTCAAATTCAATTTCATTGTTGGCCACAGCAGCATTATGGTTGCTCTCAAATGGGCAGTTGTATCGGTAAGACTATAAAAATGCATCTATTCTTTATCATATTAAATAATTGCCTCTGAATTTGATTACTGGTTTGATAACTTAAGCCTTAAGCTGTGACAGGAAGGTGCAGACCGGCAGAGACACCACTCACACTCCAGTAGAAGATGTCTCAGCTTTCAACGCTGAGACAAGGGGAGGTTGTCTAGATCTAGAAACTGGGGGGAGATCTTGCACGTGTTCTAATAAAACATTAGCCATTCTGAGTGCTGCCTATTATTCATTTATAGATTACTACACCTTGACGTCCGTGACAGACAAATTTGTTAGCCCAAGGACTGGACTGATGGTAGATGAACGGCTCAGCAATGTACTGTGTACCTATGTAACATTCTGCCAAGTCTTTTTCCATCCTCGATTCCCACAGAGGTTCTCCCCTCAGTGAGTAGATTGCATTAATATTGTTGCCACCCAGATGCATTATTTAACATTTTTCCACATTAAACCTTATTTGCCATGTAGTTGCCCACTCCATTCATTTGTTCAGATCTAGTTGCAAGCTGTGATGACGCCGGTTCCTCCCTCCCCTCTTTGTACCGATCGGTACAGTGTGAGAGGGGAGGGGGGAGAGAGCGGAGGCAGCAGCAGTGCTGCGGGCTGGATTTGTGACAACTGCAGTCACAGATCCAGCCATCCATCCATCCCTCAGTGCAGCCACTGCATCCCAAATTACATGAATGGGACTGCCTACAACACATCTGTGCATTTCAATGTGGACAAACATGGATCCCATCATCCCACCCAGGTGTACACTCAAATATGCCTGTACAAATGGGGCAGAACAGATAACGTGCAGACATGCATTACACACAGCAAGAGGAATTATCCCGGGCTGGCCTACAAGCTGTTTGCCAGAGTCCAATTCTTCAACAGGTGACAGTACATGGCTTAATGCAGCCTACTGTTCCTTCTGAAAAAAAATTAAAATACAAGAACAGATTTGATGTGGTGGATCTGTCGATTCCGGATCCCTTTCCGATACCCCACACAGGCTTACATATCCAGAGCGAGATGTGGATCACACGCCACCGCTGTAGGAGCAGTCACACATCTGCACATGCTGTTCACACCCAGTTTACATACGAGTGCAACTTGTAACACTATTGCTTTTATACTTAAAAGTATTACACTGAGACTTTTATCCACGTCTCCTGTGGAGTAATTTTTCCTATCCTAGCTTCATCCAGAGGGGCTATTGGAGTGGAGCCGTGCCAACAGTGGAATCAAATTGGTATTCCAAATGCGCTTTTTGACCATCCAGTAAAGAGGGGTCAAACACCGTTGGTGAGCTGCCACCTTCCAATTGAGCACTTGTTGTGGAAGAACTAGAAACTATTTTTACATTCCAGTTTCACTTATGAATTCTCAGCTTGCCAAATGTTGTATTGATACGTATTGGAATGTTATATGGCAACATATTCATGTTCCTTTTTGTATTCCTTTACACATGAACACAGCGCCTTCCTAATTTTATACACACTACCACTAGTGACCACTTCACTTTAAAAAGGGGCAGCTACATATTTATAATTTTCCACTTACAGGGCCGCCACATCTTAGTTCACATTCACAACCTCCCTAGGAGACACTTAACCCCTTGATCACCCCCTAGTGTTAATCCCTTCCCTGCCAGTGTCATCTATACAAGGATCAGTGCATTCTTATTTCGCAGTGATCACTGTATTGGTGTCACTGGTCCCCAAAAAGTGTCACTTAGGGTCAGATTTCTTCACCACAATGTTGCAATTCCGCAAAAAATTGCTGATCGCCGCCATTACTAGTTTAAAAAAAAAGCCATAAATCTAACCCATAATTTGTAGACGCAATAACTTTTGCGCAAAATCAATAAAACGCCTATTGGGATTTTTTTTACCAAAAATATGTAGCAGAATACATATTGACCTAAACTGATGAAGAAATTCAATTTTTGGCATTTTTTTTTATTGGGAATGTTTTATAGCAGAAAGTACATTGCTCCTGGGCAGCGTAACGTATGTGATTTAAGTTACACCGCCGCAGGTTTACAGCGTTAGTGCCTGATTCTCAGAACACATACCTGTAAACTTGCGGCGGTGTATCGTAAAAGCGCTCAGCGTAAGCCCGCCCAATTCAAATGGGGCGGGCACCATTTAAATTAGGCGCGTTCCCGCGCTGTGCGTACTGCGCATGCTCCGTCGGGTAAATTACCCGACGTCATTTGCTTAGACGTTAACGTAAATGGCGTCCAGGGCCATTCAAGGACGTCTTACGCAAACGACGTAGATTTTTAAAATTTCGACGCGGGAACGACGGCCATACTTAACATTGGCTGCGCCTCATAGACCCAGGGGCAACTTTACGCGTCGCAAAGGCGAAAACGACGTTGGCGACACCTAGCGGCGGGAAAAAAAATTGCATTTAAGATCTGACAGCGTAAGAGCCTTACGCCTGTCAGATCTAATGTGTATCTATGCGTAACTGATTCTAAGAATCAGTCGCATAGATACCCGGGGCCAGATTAGGACTTACGACGGCGCAAATGGTGTTGCCCCGTCGTAACGCCTTTGAGAATCTGGGCCATTGTTTTTTATTCAAAATTGCTGTTCTTTTTTTGTTTATAGCGCAAAAAATAAAAACCGCAGAGGTGAAAAATATCACCAAAATAAATCTATTTGTGGGGGAAAAAAAGGACATTCATTTTATTTTGGTACAGCATCACACGACGGCGCAATTGTCAGTTAAAGCACTGCAGCGCCGTATTGCAAAAAATGGCCTGGACAGGAAGTGGATAAAACATGCAGGGCTGAAGTGGTTAAAGGATAAATACGCTACACCTTTTGGGAATAAATAATGCATGCACATATTTTTGCAGAAAAAAAAAAATTTGCATTTCTTTTTTCCCCCCTAGGGAGCCTGGAAAGCATTGCACCCCTGATCAACTGATCTGTCGACTGAAAAATTTGAGACTTTCAGGTAATGCCAAAAGGGGCACTCACAATTTTCATTTCAACCAATTCAGTATGGATATGCTAAAATTCAAGATATAGAATGGCCAACTTAAGTTAATTTTGACAGGAAAGTCTGAAAAAATACACAGTGGGCTAGATTCAGAGAGGAGATACGCCAGCGTATCTCCAGAAACGCCGTCGTATCTCTGAGTCCGGCCAGTCGTATCTATGCGCCTGATTCATAGAATCAGTTACGCATAGATTTCCCTAAGATACGACCGGCGCAAGTGTTTAACACCTTCGTATCTTAGGCTGCATATTTACACTGGCCGCCAGGTGGCGCTTCCGTATAGTTAAGCGAGGAATATGCAAATGAGCTAGATACACCGATTCAGAAACGTACGTCCGGTCGGCGCATTTTTTTACGTCGTTTACGTTAGGCTTTTTTCGGCGTATTGTTACCCCTGCTATATGAGGCGTATCCTATGTTAAGTATGGCTGTCGTTCCCGCGTCGAGTTTTGAAAATTTTACGTCGTTTGCGTAAGTCGTTCGCGAATAGGGATGTACGTAATTTACGGTCACGTCGAAAGCAATGACATTTTGCAGCGGATTTTCGAGCATGTGCACTGGGATATTTTCACGAACGGCGCATGCGCCGTTCGTAAAAAACTTCAAATACGCGGGGTCATAGTTAATATACATAAACACGCCCACATCATTCACATTTGAATTAAGTGGGCTTACACCAACACAGATACGTTACGCCGCCCTAACTAAGGGCGCAAGTTCTTGCTGAATACAGAATTTGCGCCCCAAATTACGGCGGCGTAACGTATCAGATACTTTACACCGGGCATAAAGATAGACGAGTCTATCTGAATCTAGCCCAGTATGTTTATCTATACCCCAAGATTAAATCAGATCTTACCTGAAATAAGTACAGAGTGATTGGAAGGTGATAAGAACTGACTGAGGTTGTTTCTCCTCTGTGATCCTCTTCTACAAACAAAAACACACAGAAAAAAAAAAAACAGTAAATATATATACAAAATAAGTAGAGAAAAAAAATGTATATATATATATATATGTATATATATAAATAAATAACAGCAGGCAGGTAAAATCACCTGGTTGCGTCCAGGATGGCAGGTATGTGTGTCCTAGGTTTAGGCTCTATGCAGATTTGAACCACTAGGGGGAGTGCTGAGAGTCCTGCAGGGGTAGAGTTAAATGAGCCCAGCTGAAATAAGTGGGCTCATTAAGACCTCTACAAAAACTCCCAGCATGCTTAGGGTGGTGCTCCATCCTGGAACCAGTTTTGTGCCCGTTTAGACTGAGGAGTGCTATACCCATCTGTGCGGCAAGCCTCTGTAACAGGGAGATAGGTGCTGGGGACAGCACAAGGCTGCACCTAGCTGATAGCCAGGGAACCCTGTGTGTAGTTAGTGGCCAAGTTGGCAAGGATTAATTTTTCTTTTTGTTTTGCTGTTTTTGTAAATAATGGTGTAAATAAACCGCACCTTTTGTTTTTCAAATTCACTACTGTTTGCAGTGCCTAATTTTTGTGTAGTGAACTCTTCCAGAGGGTCAAACACACACACTGCCGAGCTAACCCATTATATATATATAAACAGTCATGGCCGTAATTGTTGGCACCCCCAAAACAAATTCTCACAGAAAAGTATTGCAGGAACACATGTTTTACTATACACGTTTATTCCCCTTGTGTGTATTGGAACAAAAAAAAAAAAAAAGGGGGGGAAAAAAGCAAATTGAACATAATGTCACACAAAACGACAAAAATTAGCTGGTCATAATTCTTGGCACCCCTAACTTAATATTTGGTTGCACACCCTTTTGGAAAAAATAACTGAAATCAGTCGCTTACTATAACCATCAATAAGGTTCTTACACCTCTCACCCAGAATTTTGGACCACTCTTACTTTGCAAACGGCTCCAGGTCTCTTATTGGAAGGGCACCTTTTATACTGATAAACATCAGTTTTTACATCGGAGCTTAGGATCACCTCCATGAGAGGGTTATTTTCCAAATGAAGGTTGCCAGAGGGGAATTGTGTTCTAAAAGCGTGATGAATTTGTAAGTACCTGGAGAACATTCGATTTGGAAACTCGTACTCAGATCTTAATCTGTCAAAAGTTTTTAGTTCCGCATTATGAGTAAGGTGAGAAAAATGAAAAAACACTCCCCTGGAGCTCCACAGCTCCATGTCTGGAATCGAGCGGAATTCGGGGAGAGGTGTATTATGCCATAGAGGGGTGAAATCATGTGTGTGGGGTAGTTTAAGCTTGTCTGACATGATGTCCCACACGTGTCTATGATTAGTGATCTCCCGTCATCTCTTAACCCCTTTCTCCTCCCAGGACTGCAACAAAGGGGTCTGTTCTGACTATTTAGGACATAGAAAGGTCGGTACCCTAGCCCTGTCAATTTTGTCTATGTGAAATAACTGACAATTTTGCAGCTAAATAATACATGTTGAAATCTGGTAGAGCCATCCCATCGAGATCTGTGGGATTTTTCAATTTGCACCAGAGCAGTTTATGTCTGCCATCACCCCATATAAATGGTATGGCTGCACGCTTTTAAAATTGTAACAGCAGTTGCAGGGAGAAGATGACCGGTCCACTATCCAGGGGGGGAAAGCTGCAGGAACAGGTTACATGTTCCACCTGGAGTAACATGTTCCCAAAGATGAACTTATCCTTTCATTTAAATCACTTTGTCAGTTTTCACTTCCACATGAAAGTCTATTTTTCAGTCTTAAAGTCAGAGTCCACCTTTTAGGCAAAAAATAATAAATGCACAAATTTTTGAAGACAAAAACATGCATTTATTATTTTTTTCTGCATGATCTTGAAAAGCATTGCACTTGTGATCAATGGATCAAGGGTGCAATGTCAGGCTTCTGCAGACAAGTCCTGCTGCTTTCAGCCTATACCTCTAATATGGGCTGACTGTTTAAAAGCTGCAGTGCTTGTGAATGAACTACGAGAACACTCCGTGTCCTCAAAGTCCATTCAGATCTACAAGCCCTACAGATGCAGTTGCTGACAATAACTGCTGTAGGTGTCACCGGCGCAAATAAAAAATAAAAAACGTGATCTGCTGCAATACCGTGTAAGCCCTGAAAGGGTTTAATGTGCATATAAAAGAAAAATGTTACTGCGCTGATCTAATAATCCATGAGGTGTGATCTCTGGGGATGTGAACTGTGAACTGATTTAGTGCACAATCGACCATATATATTATCAGGAGTTGAAAACACCTAATATTCAATATGGATAAACTTAAATTAAATAAATAAATTAAAATAATCTGTTAAGATATGTTATATAAGTGTTACAAAAACCTGAATACATTAAACGTGACCCAAACAAAAATTTTTTTGGTTGGTTGACCTGCACATCAATGTGCCATAGTGCTCCTATGGAGGAAAAAAATGGCTGCTCTTGCTGTTCCAAGCCTACCAATAGTGAAAACAAAGCAAAAAAGATATTCCAAGAATAAAATAAAAATCAAAATAGTCAAAAATCACAACAAAATCAATAGTACCAAATGTGCAATGTGCCAGCTGCGCTGAAAATATATAGTCCAATGACAGACAGTTTTGCTATTACACAATGTATTCCAATAGGAAAAGAAGGTTTCAATGCTGGTAATGCTGTATAAAGAAAAGTGCAACTGTCTCTTCCACCCGACAAAGATGTGCCACCATCACCAATGGTTGAACTCAACACTCACCAGACCCCAGGTCATAAAAGGCCCCAAAGTAGTGTCTTTTCTTTGTCCGTTAATGGATGTTGCCTCCTTCTCCCTTTTACAAGATATCCTTAAATCCTCAAAAACAAGGGGCTCATCATGGTGTAGTATATAAAAACGCATTTATTAAAAATATATAAAAGATGCACTTACAAGAAAAAGTGCCTTAGACCGGCACTGGTGTCTTTGGCAGTGTCAACCGTTAAAAGCCGCTGACCAGCATTTAAATGGTTGTCTTGGGAGGCGTGCATACCTCGCTCCTCTCCTCATGTACTGCTACAAGGGGTCCTGGCGTGCTGGTATGTTCCCCTCCTTGTGTGCGTGTCCAAACAGCCTCTACGCGTTTCGCTATTGCTTTCCTGACGACGCAATAGCGAAACGCGTAGAGGCTGTTTGGACACACACACAAGGAGGGGAACATACCAGCACGCCAGGACCCCTTGTAGCAGTACATGAGGAGAGGAGCGAGGTATGCACGCCTCCCAAGACAACCATTTAAATGCTGGTCAGCGGCTTTTAACGGTTGACACTGCCAAAGACACCAGTGCCGGTCTAAGGCACTTTTTCTTGTAAGTGCATCTTTTATATATTTTTAATAAATGCGTTTTTATATACTACACCATGATGAGCCCCTTGTTTTTGAGGATTTAAGGATATCTTGTAAAAGGGAGAAGGAGGCAACATCCATTAACGGACAAAGAAAAGACACTACTTTGGGGCCTTTTATGACCTGGGGTCTGGTGAGTGTTGAGTTCAACCATTGGTGATGGTGGCACATCTTTGTCGGGTGGAAGAGACAGTTGCACTTTTCTTTATACAGCATTACCAGCATTGAAACCTTCTTTTCCTATTGGAATACATTGTGTAATAGCAAAACTGTCTGTCATTGGACTATATATTTTCAGCGCAGCTGGCACATTGCACATTTGGTACTATTGGTTTTGTTGTGATTTTTGACTATTTTGATTTTTATTTTATTCTTGGAATATCTTTTTTGCTTTGTTTTCACTATTGGTAGGCTTGGAACAGCAAGAGCAGCCATTTCCTCCATAGGAGCACTATGGCACATTGATGTGCAGGTCAACCAACCAAAAAATTTTTTGTTTGGGTCACGTTTAATGTATTCAGGTTTTTGTAACACTTATATAACATATCTTCACAGATTATTTTAATTTATTTATTTAATTTAAGTTTATCCATATTGAATATTAGGTGTTTTCAACTCCTGATAATATATATGGTCGATTGTGCACTAAATCAGTTCACAGTTCACATCCCCAGAGATCACACCTCATGGATTATTAGATCAGCGCAGTAACATTTTTCTTTTATATGCTGACAATAACTGTAGTCTATTGAGTCACAGGAAATTTGGAGGACTCCCACACGGCCACACTGTTTTTGACTTGCAACAGCGGATATGGCGAGAAGATCCCCGGCCCACTGTCATACTGAGGGGGGGGGGGGGCTGCAGGAGCTAGAACATGTTACATATTCCACCCTAAATATGGGTGAAACACATAACATTTTCCAAAAAGTAAACATCCTAAAAAAATTAAAAAAATTAAGGTGTGCAGTTAACTTTAGCAACAGAAAAATACTTCACCTTGTGATTTGGTTTCAGCAAAAATAAATGGGCTTACTTTCAATTTAAACAAAACATATACATACCATTAAGGAAAACAGGCGATCATGTCTAGCCATGCGATCAGGAAAAAAAATAGCAGCTCCGTTCAGTAAAGTGTTTGTAATTTCCTCTTTCAGTGCTTTGGAATACAAAGTTGATGTTTCCATGTTGTCCATAGCTGAAATAGGATACAAATCAGTTACATACAGTGCACAACCTATGAGATTATCTTTTCTGTTTGTGGCCCTACATAAACCTTTAGGCTTCATTTACAAAAGTCAAAACACATTTACACGTTTTTTTATTTACGGATCTGAAGGCAGCTGCATTCTTTTTAAAGAAGAAATTCACACACTGCATTCAGATCTGTAACACAAAATCCAAAAATCTGCATCTAAGGACATATGTATACATGTATGCCAAATGCAGGCGTTTAGGACAGTTTTACACAATTATTTACTGATCATTACACAGGACCTTTTTTGCTGGAAAAATAACATGAACAATAAAATTAGTAAAAATTTTACAGGCATGTGAATGTGGCCAGTTTACAGGTTCCCGGCAGGTATTCCCCCTCCCATTATAAAACTTCTCTTTTTTGAGAATTGTGTTCCTATAAATTTGCTTACCCCAGAGGCATTAAAGCAAAGCCAGATTTGTTGAACATCTATTGAGCTTTTAGAAATTGACTGACTCCTGCGTACCCTATTACTAGTCAGTAATAGGTGCTTTAAGGACACTCAAAGCTCATGCTTTATCCACCAATTTGTGAGGGATACCCAAGAAGGTTAAACTGCTAAATTGAAATACACCAATTGTGAGAAAAAGGTGCATTTGCTTTTGGTTTGCTACTATATTCTTATAAAAAAAAAAAAAAAAAAATATTTTTTATTCCCTATCCATACTTTCCTCGGTGCATCAGGCTGATGCTGCCGCTATCCCCCGGCATCTCTGCACTGAGAACTGAGCCACCGCACACAGCCGATGGCTCAGGTTCTCACTCCCTAAGAGCGATGCTGACTGTCATTCAGCATGGCTTCTGCTGTACTTCTCAGCGCTCATTGGAGCGCTAATGAGGGAAGGGGCGGGAGTGCCCGTCTCAGCGGCTCGCTGAGACAGCCAATCAGGTAAGCTGGCAGATCCAGACTTGGAAGTCGTGATGACGCGCTGCCCCGACTGATGGCAGCGACGTCAGCGGAGAGCGGACTTCAGATCGCTCTCAGTTGAAAATGGGTCACAGGAGTCCAGAACGAATTGCCCTCCTGTGACCCAGAGGAGAAGCCCAGCCTAAAAAGCTCAGGCTGGACTTCTTCTTTAACAATGGTCTACATCAGGGGTGGCAAACTCAAATTCACCGGGGGCCGCATCAGCAGTATGGTTACCCTCAAAGGGCCGGGTGCGCTATGTATACAGTGCAGGCAGGCCCGGGTTTACTCCCTTTGCCACTCCAAGGCCGGTCCTACAATGCCGCCCCCCACCACACACACATCACATGGGGGAATCCCCAGAGAGCCCCCCTTACATCAGGCTGCCCAGAGAGCCTCCCCTTACATTACTTTCCCCCAGAGGGCCCCTTCTTTATATTAGTGTCCCCAGAAACTACATCAGGGTCCCCAAACAGCTGACTCCCCCCTTGCAGAGGTTCCCCTGTACCTGGCAGGTGGAGGTGGGAGGCAGCGATCGGCAGCTCTATAGTGTCCACAGGCAGGGGGGGGTCTCCCTGGGGCTTGTAGTTCTTCTCCAAATGTATACAGCAGAGAGGGGAGGTGCCTCTGAACCCAGGCATGAGCAGTGTACAAGCAGAGTGAAAGTGAAACCAGATCGGCATTGTAAGCCTCATGCCTGCAGAACAAGCGGAGGCGGCGGAGACGGGGCGGAGGAGGAGGCGGGCACCAGTGGCATTGTAAGCCGTCTTGGCTGCAGAAAGGGTGGTGGAGGCGGAGACAGGGCGGAGGCGGAGACCAGAGTGGCAGCATGAGACACAGCGTTGGAGGCGGAGCGGCACAGAGTCAGTAAGGGGAATATGTAATGATTACATATTCCCCTTACTGTCGCTCCACCTCCAACGCTGCGTCTCAGGCTGCCGCCCTGTCTCCGCCTCCCTTTCTGCAGCCAAGGCGACTTACAATGCCGCTCTGGTGCCCACCACCTCCGCTCATTCTACAATGTAATCAATGCCCGCTCAGACTGGCCGCTCGCTAGATGAAACCTGGCAAAATGAGGTGGTTGCTGTGCGGGCCACATTACAAGGTCCCGCGGGCCTTGTGTTTGCCATCCCTGGTCTACATTAATGACTCACTGTATCCCTGTCAACAAGAAAAGCAAAAAAGTCTGTTTGTTTAATGGAAACCATATAATTACTGCATACCTTTGATGATTTTCTACCAGATATAGCTCATATTTATAGTATTGTGAATATGGATATTAACATGCATGCTACAGGTAATCTCAATAATACATTGCTGAAAAACATTTAAAATCAAATCAATGCTAATGCCACTTAAAGGAACAGATGACATTTATAAAACATGAATGCCTTTTTTTTTCTCACCATCACACAAGTGTGTGTACAGTTCCTGAGCAGATTGGGATTGGCTCTGATTATTAGGAGCAGGATTGTCTGTTGTCAGTACATTGAAGCAGCTCTGGAGTAACTGAAGAAGGATAGTTTGAGCACAGATGCATTCTTCTCTTTGGCTTGAGAGAAAAAAATATTTTATTTGATTAATCGAAATAAAGATCCCCAGAAAACGTTAAATAATTGTACTTTTTGTGTCTATGAAGATTAAACTAAATATACTAAAACTAAGGCTGCTTTTACACTGAGGCGTCGGCGGTAAAGTGCTGCTATTTTTAGCAGCACTTTTCGGCCGCTAGCATGGTGTTTTAACCCCGCTAGCGGCCGAAAAAGGATTAAAACCGCCCGCAAAGCGCACATTTGTTGGCTGCGCTGCCCATTGAATAAGATAGGCAGGGGCGCTGTAGGCGCGGTGTATACACCGCGCCTACAGGGCCTCAAAGATGCGGCTAGCGGGACTTTTTTTTACTGTTCTGCCAGCTATTAAAACGAAGTTGTTTTTTTTAAATAACAAACATGTTATACTTTCCTGATCTGTGCAGTGGTTTTGCAGAGCCGCTCCGATTCCCTTTTCTTTGGGTCCTCCGCCGGGGCTTTTCTTGCTGCTCCCCCCTCGACCAGTGTCCCCCCCCCAAGAAAGGCGCTTGCCCTGGGCGCACTGCTGCAAGCTCGCTGCCAAGCCGCTGCTCTGTCTCTCCATAAGACCCCCCCCCCCAGCTCTCGTCATGAGCTCACTGGCTGTGATTGACAGCAGTAGGAGCCAATGGGCTCCCCCGCTGCGGTCTCAGCCTAGGAGGAGGGAGAGTGCTGGGACAGCCAAGGCCATCGTGAACATCGCTGGATCGGTAAAGATTGGAGGACTGCACACAGGTTTTTTACCTTAATGCATAGAATGCCTTTAGAACCACTTTAAAAGGCTTCCTTCCTTTAGGCATTGAATGGGTCAACCTTTTTAGCTCATTGGGCAACAGGGCAACTCTCTCAGGCATATCTGCCTATAAAAGTTTGGACAAAGGAATATATACACCAATAAATCCTGAAAATTAACACTTTCTCTGCACCATTAGAGGATTTTTCAGCTTTCAGAAAGTGCACCACACCTGCAAGATGTAAAAGACGTCTATGGCTCAGTGCAGCTAACACACAGGTGCGCCGCAGGTATAAGCAGCATTATATGGGGGTTCAGGACAATAAGAATTCATTATCTCCTGTGGGACTCCTGTTGCAGCAAGACACAAAATTATACAAAAAAAAACAACATGTGATTGAATCTTCACGTATCTGACAATCCATGCGTACAACATGGCCTTCTCCCCCCTATGTTGGAGGATGGGCGATTTGCAATTTTCTCACAGCACAGAGTGGCATGTGTGCATTTCGTTGGCATGTATAACAAGGCAATATAAAACTGTGCATTTTCAGTAACTATATATTTTAATGTGCGTGTATGTTTAATCAGTTTTGTATAATAAACATTTACATTTTTTTTAATACAATTTTGTATAATTCTGTGTCTTGCTGCTAAAAAGTCCCACTGGAGATATTTTTCTCGCATAGCAACATTTAGGCCCAGAGCAGCTATAAACTCACACATTACTCATATCTTTTGGTTCTAACCCCATAGTTCATTGTGGCCCACGAGCTGTTACCAAATGTTTTTTTTTATCCCAATGCAATTAATGCATTACAATAAAAAAGCTATAAACTATGGAAATCATATACAAAATGTTGCTATATTCAAAAACTTACATATCTTGAAGCTTTTTGTAACATTTCCAGAGCAGCTCCAAATTTAAGCAAGATAAATCGAGAAGAGATCGATGCCTTGATTGATTGTCTTTTTCCTGCACCAAATAAAGAATACTGTATAGTTGCATAACTACGCAAACCATTTTAAAATTACTTTTCCGTAACATTTGCTAAAATTGTTATCTAAATAACAGAGTATTGTTTCTCTCAATACTGGTTTTTCACTTTAGAGGAAATGTGTGCTTTGTTCATTGAAGGCCAAAGTCACATTAATGGTGGCTACACTAGGCACTTTAGAGCCTAACTTCAGGTTTCAAATATGACCCAATATATTGCTTTTGACACCACTCAAAATGGAGATGAAAGCATATCCCTGTGTCCCAGAGCATGGGGTGCAGGCTTGCCCTGATACCAATTCAGAGGGCTAGTAAATGTAAAGAGGAAAGGCTCCCAAGCAGCCCAGGTGAATAAATAATTAGGAGCAGCCTTAGCCTACACCAAACCACACACTGATGCATTTCACCCCACCCACAGACTCACTGATAAGATTTGTTGGATTTAGTGTAGGGACACAATGGACACCTAGCTGCCACTGTGCTCTTGCTGGGCTTTTTAATGTGTCCCTCTGGGCAGACCTGCCCTTTATTTATACACAATAATATATTATATATATATATATATATATATATATATATATATATATATATATATATATATATATATATATATATATATACACACACACACTGTATTTGCTGGCGTATAAGACTACCTTTTACACTTAAAAAAAACTGTCCAAAAAGCAGGGGTCGTCTTATACGCCGGGTCAGCTGCTTGGATGCCTGCTGGATGTGCAGTAATACTGTATGTAGCTTCGGCTACATACAGTATATACCACTTAGCCAATCCCGATGAGCGATGTATTCAAATAAATACAGAGCCTTCTCAGATTGGAGTAACAACCATCTACCATACATACAGTAGCCTGCTCGGATTGGCTTTGAGAGTCAAAGAGGCGTGGGCTGATGATGTTACAGCCTCTGCCAATCCAAGCAGGCTTTGTATTCATTAATAGAATACATCCCTCGCCGTGATTGGCTCCAGCTCCAGCAAGAATGAAGAAGAATATGGCTCAATAAGGATGAAATATGAAGCCTCGGAAGGTGGGTCGTCTTATATGGCGAGTACAGGGAAAAAAATCTTAAAAAAATGTAAAATTAGGGGGTCGTCTTATACGCCCGGTCGTCTTATACACCGGCAAATACGGTACATATACATATATACACACACACACACACACACACACACACACACACATACCACTTTAACTTGGAGACTCTCACACTTAAAAGGCCAAGTTCACCTTTCATTCAAAAACAATAAATGCACATCTTTTTGCAGCATTTTTTAAAACAGGAGCCTGAAAAAGTATTGTCGCAATTAGCAGATTGCCGGTGCAATGTCAGGATCCTGCTCACACTGCCCCCAGCTCTGTTGCCTGTACCTCAGTACAGGCTGTCATTTTAAGAGTTTTAGGTAGGGTGAATGAACTTTGAGCTTGCATGCACTTCACTCAAATTACAAGTTTCTGCCACTGTGGCAAACGGATTTCTGTGAATGAATGACATGGCGATATGGTCAGAGTCTCGCACAGCCGTACCGTTTTCAAAATCTGACAGTTGGTTGTGGGGGGGGGGGGGGGGGTATGGGGCAAGAACCTCTGCCTTATGAGAGAAAAAAATATGGTGAAATTCGGAAAAAGGTGATTTTCTGGTGATTTCAACCACATAAAAAATTTAAAACATTACTTTTATTTCAATTTTTTTTCATTTGTCTGGAATCAAACTATTCCAAATTCGCCTGCTTTTTCTTCTAGTTATGGCGAAAATATATGGTGTAGAAACAATAGTGTATATATCAAGATTTTGTTTATGAAGCTTTTTTCCCCCCTCACACTATGACAGCATAGGCCCAATCATTGAAAACATACTGAAAGACCCCCAAATGTATCTTAGGGTTACTTGCATTTAAAGTAGAAAAAAAAAAAGGAAGATCTGACACCTGTGACATATGTCACAGAAGGCATAAGGGTCCTTTCACACGGAGCGGACCGTTTCTGTGTCCGCTCCGTGTGTCCGCCAAAGCTCAGCGGGGATCATCAGTCATCCCCGCTGAGCTGTCGGCGGATAGGGCGGTCCCCGCACACAGTGCAGAGACCGCCCTGTCTCTGCTCCGCTCTCCCCTATGGGGGATCGGATGCAGACGGACCGTCTGTCCGTCTTTCTTCCGTTCTGCGGAACGGATCAGATGCAAATAGGGTTTCTTCCGTTCGCAAAAGCGTATCCCGACGGACGCGGACGTTAGCGGATGCTCCATCCGCTAACGGACGCGATCCCATAGGGATTAATTACAAGTCCGTAAACGGACTTGTAATGAACGGACGAACGGTCCGCTAGTGTGAAAGGACACTTAAAAAAAAAAAACGATCGTTCTTTCTCTCACACACACACACACACACACACACACACAGCTTGCTATGCCATTTATTATGGCTACCAGGATATCAACAATACAATCATGAATATGTGCTATATACAACTCACAATAAAGCTTAAAGGAACACTAAAGAGAATTTTTTTTTATTTTTTTAACAAAACATGTTATACTTCTACTATACCTCTACTGTGCAGCTCGCTTTGCACAGAGTGGCCCCGAACCTGGTCTTCTGGGGTTCCTCGGCGGCTGTCTCGGCTCCCCCCCGCAAGAACTTTCCACCTTCATGCGAGCTCTCTCGCATGGTGACAAGTTCTTGCGGGCGCGCTCCCGTGATACAGCCGCTCACTGCATCACTTGGCCCCGCCCCTCAGCGCGACGCGTCATTGGATATGATTGACAGCAGCGCGAGCCAATGGCTGCGCTGCTTTCAATCAACCAATAAATGAGCCGAGAAGCCAGCTCGTTCACGGCGCAGGACTTTCAAAGGGGTCAGGTAAGTAAACAGGGGCTGGGGGGGGGCAGCTAATGATCGGATTTTGTTCACCTTATTGCATAAAGGTGAAAAAAAAAACATGTACCTTTAAAACCCCTTTAAAGATTATTATGTGAACCCTCACTTTGTAAAACAACCCATCCGATATTATATATATTATACACACACACACACACACACACACACACATAAACACACATTTTTTATAAGTGATCACATAACCTTTGTTGTCAGCTGCATAAAGGGCTCGGAGAGGTGGGGGAGAAGAATGCAAGGGGTGTCAACAAAAGGCAGAGAAAAAGCAATACGCTGATCTTCCCAGTGAAGAGCTGTGCGAAGTGGGGGGTGGGGTAGGAGAAAAACTGACCATGCTGGAATGAATATGCTTCTATCCTTAGTGGGGACAGTTTGAAATAGGAAAGCAGGTGGACTGGCATGGTCACCAGGTATTTCACAAAAAAGGAAGAAATACAAAGAACTGGAAACATTTTAGCACAAGTACATGGTACAACAAACAAATGTTGGGGTACACTTTAATATTCATCTAGGAATTGCAACATCATACCAGTTATAATGGTTTGTAAAGTTCAGCAAGTAAGGCAAGGCTCTCTTTGCACCTGTGATTGCGGAGACTTACCATATCATGTGCAAGCTGCTGAACAAATAGCAGAGATTTTAGAATGAGGGTCATTCCACATACGCTATCAGATGGTAACTCTTTACACTTCAAACATGTCACATTCATGTCAATTTTAGCCTCCAGTGGTCTGCGGTAACCAAAAGCACTGATACCTTGCACACCTAAGCGCTCTGCTGTTTCTTCCCGTGTGCAGAGGAACTTCACCATCCAGTACTAGTAAGGGAAAATTTGACACAGATTAGTGCAGTGAATCAGTGAAACGTTTACAAAATCTGATATGATAAATTGTTTATAGCCATCATCATCCATTTTACCAATACGTTCTGCAGCCCAACAATGTATTTCAAAGTCAACAAAGTTCAGCATTATTAATAAAAAATACCCATGATATGCAAACTTTTAAATTCTAATTTTACAACTTCTGAGATTAACACACACACACACACACACACACACACACAATATCTCACAAAAGCGAGTACACCCCTCACATTTTTCTAAATATTTTATTCTATCTTTTCATGTGACAACACTGAAGAAATTACACTTTGCTACAATGTAAAGTAGTGCTTGCACAAAGTCGAGGACGTTAAAAGACGGCCTCCGGTTGTAAAGTGGTTAAGGACCGAGCCTCTTTCTGAGATTTGGTGTTTACAAGTTCAAAACTTTTTTTTGCTAGAAAATTACTTAGAACCCCCAAAAATTATATATATATATGTTTTAACACCCTAGAGAATAAAATGGCAACTGTTTCAATACTTTTGTCACACCGTATTTTCGCCATGGTTTTACAAGCGCACTTTTTTTGGAGGAAAAAATACACTTTTGAATAAAAAAAATAAGACAACAGTAAAGTTAGCCCAAATTTGTTTTAGATTGTGAAAGATAATGTTATGCTTAGTAAATGGATACCCAACAGGTCACGCTTCAAAATTGTGCCCGCTCGTGGAATGGCGCCAAACTTTTACCCTTAAAAATCTCCATAGGCGAAATTTAAAAAAAATTCTACTGGTTGCATGTTTTGAGTTGCAGAGGAGGTCTAGAATTATTGCTCTCGCTGTACCCATTACAGCGATACCTCACATGTGAAGTTTAAAACACATTTTTCATATGTGGGCGCTACTCACATATGTGTTTGCTTCTGCACGCGAGCTTGGCAGGACGGGGCTCGTTTAAAAAAAAAAAAAAAGAAAAAATTGTGTCACTTTTATTCCTATTACAACATCCCTTGTAATAGAAAAAAAAAAGCATGACAGGACCTCTTAAATATGAGATCTGGGGTCAAAAAGACCTCAGATCTCATATTTACACAAAAATGCAATGAAAAATAAAATAAATTAAATGGTCGGGAGGGACCCCTCTCTCACCGCCGATAAAAATGATTTTGCAGCGAATCGCCGCAGAGACCACTTTTATCTGAAAGTAGATTTTTACATGTAGGAGCGAAGTTTCAGAAATGGCCAGGGTGCAAAGTGGTTAACCACTTAAGGACCCCTCACTGTATATATATATATACACGTCATTTTTTTTTAAAGATGGACATCTCGGTAACGGCAGCAGCGCAGCGCCGATAACCTCTGGTGTTGCTATCACAACGGCGTCGTTGTAGGAAGTACCCGCCCCGTTGTTATGGCAACGGAAAAAAACAGTGTAAGCGGCCGGAAGCTATGATAGAATAGGAGATAGAGAGCATCTGCGATTTCTATTTCCAAACAATAAATAATCATTTCCAAAAACGTTGTTGTACGCGTCACTTCCACTCTACGAAATACCGCGATATCTCGAGGCAAGCCACCGCATTAACTCCTGTGAGCAATGATAAAGGCTCCCAGGAGACACTGCATGTAAAGGGAAATGACTCACTGCCCGCACAGTACCCGCAGATTACAGGGACCGGAAGGAGGCGACAAATGACAATAACACAGGTACTGTCAAAAAAAAAAAAAGTTCAGTTTCTCATTGCAATCGTGGCTGCTATTGTATTGACGCGAAGTGTCAAAATAGGGTGGAGCTCGGCTTTAACCTTATATTTTACCACATCAGTATAAAAACTAAATAAAGTTACTGAACGGCTAGATTACCTTTTAAAAAAGCATGCTATAAACAGAAATGTTTCATCTGTACCAAACAACCCTTTAAATGCAAACAGTTTATACATTTTCACTAAGCCTCCATGCACACTGGCCTAAACATTGGTGCTACAGGAGTTTTGTGTTCTGCCTGTAGAAGCTACTCAATGTTATCCTATGTGTCCATGCACATTAGAACAATTACAGGCATATTTTGAGCTCAACGTTTAGGAGGCAGGGAAAAACTCTCAGTACCCACTAGTTTTTTGTTTGTTTTTTTAAACCAAAAGATGCCCCAGTCAAGAACTGCTAACAGCCTATGTGTGCATGGACACATAGGATAACACGATGGGGAGTCTATTGACTGTAGAAAAAAACATCTGAAGCCAAAAGCAGCTGCTGTAAAAACGTCAAGTGTGTTTATGGTGCCTTTGTTTTATTAGAGTTTGTGGTGTCTCTACTACACTGCTCGCTTAAGATGAATCTGTACCTGGGAACCTACCAGGTTCTCCCTTTCACTCTTTAAGTAGTTGTAAAGGACAAAAAATGTTTTGCTGAAATGACTGTTTACAGGGTATAGAGACATAATGGTTAACTGATTCCTTTTAAAATTGATAAACAATAGATAAAAATCAATCATATCATGTACCTCTAGTTTCGTTTTTGCATGTTATCCTGCCTCTGTGCTAGACAGAGCCATATAGCAGTGATGGTTTGGAAAATGAAACTAGAATCTCCCAGTACTGTGGTCATCAGGAAACAGACAACCAGGAAGTGTCCAGAACAGAGAAGGATTACAGCAACATCAGAGCAAAAACGAACAATGAGGACATGAAACCAGGACTGCAGTAAGGTAAAGGAAGCCATTTAGCTAAAAACAAATTTTCCTTTAGTGACCCTTTAAAACAAGAATTCTTCTTTTAGGATGCTTCGCTAGATGCAACAATTTTTACATGGAAGTGTTCCCAATAGATAGCGTTCTTCAATGGCAGGGAAAGCTAGCGATCAGATGGAATGAACTCAATGGGCACAAAGGCCTAGGAGATAGACGTGTTGACGTCATCGCTCTGAACGGGAGATCGCATGCCGGCCGGCTCTCCATTGTCCTATACGGATGTTTGTTACTCTTTTAAACTATAAGTTGCCATTTTGGTTATTAAATCGGATTGACCATACTATACACACTATGCGAGTCTCTCTTCATTTTGGGTATCCACGCTGAGCTTCGTGGCCTTGGTGCCCATTGATCGCTCGATTTCCCTGCCATTGGAGAATGCCATCTATTGGGAACAAGTCCAATACTTTTGGCCCATTACAGCTTACCTCTGGTAAGCATACAACTTTATAGGTGGTGGTGCACAGGTGTGATTCGTGACACATTGTGGCTCTGCCGTTTCCTCGCACAGGATTTCTATTTGCTCACTGATTGCTGCACTGTGTATCTTACTATAGGACCATCATATCGATTCATCAGTGATTGGATATTCCTTTTTCCTTGGTTCACATATGGACTATATATGCACTTTGATTTATATATATTATATGATTTTTTCTTTATGCATCACATTGGTTATTCATTTTTCAGCTTTGGCACTCATGGTAATTCACTTTATTATTTTTTGTGTTGCGCAGCTTTACTTTTTCTTTTTTGTATTTGTTTTAATGTATGATCTTACATTATGAGCTGCGGCATTTAAATTTTGATGTGTTTAGTAGCGCAGTATATCCCATTTTTTATCAACAATTTTTACATACCTTGGCAGTTTTACATTGCTGCATCCTGATGTCCACTTCATCCCATTCCTCTTCCAGCTCAAACCAGGCTACAGGATCACTTTCGTCTATATCTGTTCCACACCGGTTAGCTCTGCAAACAGCGGAAATAGGATTTTTGTACTCACTATAAAACATCTTTACTCAGAGTGTATTAAGGGACAGAGATTGATAATAAAGAAATCTAGGTATATACACCGCTGCCTACAGAGAAAATAAAGACTAGGCACATAGAAAACAATGGCCAGCTCCCCTTGGGGCTATCACACCTCCCACCTCCTCAGATGCAGCAAGCAGACCAAAGAGAATGCTAGCATATGAGGGGAGGGAGTCCGTGTCCCTCAATGAACTTAAGAAAAATTATTTCACTGCAAGCACAAACATCCTTTTATCTATTGCCCATTGAGGGGCATGGTTTGATTAGGATCTAGGATATCTAAAAGCAGTCCAAACTGAGGGGTGGGAACACAAGAACAATTAAGGAGAACCAGCAAAATAAAAATAAAACTGAAAACAAGGGGAAACTAAGGGAAAAGTCTCCCAAACTAAACTAGCTTCTGCTGGGGCAGACACATCAAACTTATTGAATTTAGAGAACGCATGTACAGAAGAACAGGTTACAAACTTACAGATCTGAGACAGAGGCCTAATGATCATAAGACCAAGAAACAATCACTGCCCTAGTGGAGTTGGCTTTAAACAAGAAAAAGGATTTGTTTTATCCAACTACCCATAGACCTGCATAATAACTTATCAAAACCACTTAGAAATAGTGGATCTGTAAGCAAAAGTACCTCTTTTAATCTGTTTTCCTAAAAGAAGCAGTGCCTGAAGAGTAAACCCTGATGGCCCTCGCCATGGAACAGGTACTAGACACAGGGAAGGGAACAATATATTAATTAAGCAATAGATCCACAGAAGTTGATGGAACATGAAACTCCACCCAGGATAGGGTAAATGACCTCCGTCCAAACACTCCTGATGCTTGATGTAAACTTATCTTAACTCTAGGAAGCTTACATTTTTCTTTAGACTAAGGCTGGATGCACCCTTGTGCAAACTGGATGCAGGTTTCCCCCACTTTCAATTTGAATGACAGGAGACTGTGCCTGGCTCTCAATGGAGCCGGTTCACACAGCTCCAGGGTGGCCGCGGTCCACATTAGGAAAAAAAAAAAAAAAGTCCTGTGCATCTTTGGCTTAGTTTCAGGTGGCAATTCAGACAAAAATTCAGACTGGCTTCACATCTTAAATCGGTTTAGAGGTACGCACCAGACCCTCTGCTGGGACCTGCAGCCGCGGTGTGAACCCAGCCTGAGAGTCTGTCTTAGCAATTCTCCCATGTAAGGCAAGAGACACCTGCTCTGTGAAGATATTTAAAAAGAAGCCACCATGACAGACACCCCTTGATTTGATAATGTAACTCAATTATCCTACCCAGTGGTCTTGCTACTGTAGCCCATTTGTTTATCACTTAGCTCACTGAGTGTTGGCTTCCCAGCCATTCATTTATTGTTATAAACCTTTATTTCACTGTAGCGCTAATCACTTTTTTATCTTATCTATTTACGGTTTTTGTGCACCTTTCAGATTTAGCAGCTTAAGTTTTACATTTTTTCTCTCATTCACGGGGTACACATTTCATTACTCGCAGTAGCGCAATAGACTCATCTTCACAATTTTATTATCTCCCATGTAAGGCAGAGACACCTGCTCTGTGAAGATATTTAAAAAGAAGCCACCATGACAGACACCCCTTGATTTGATAATGTAACTGAATTATCCTGCCCAGAGAAACCTGGATTTGTCCACATCTTAAGAATGTCTTGTAAAGTATTGAAGTGAAATTGTGCAAATAGAACCGCTCTGAAGGTGGATGCCATCAATCCCAGCATTCCTGTAAGCAAACTAACATCCCCCCACACTAGGTAAGATTGATAAGTTTGTGCAGTTTTACACAAGTCACCAATCCGTAATATTTCTATCAAGAGGCATACCAGCTAGGGCTGAAAACAACTAATCAACATAATCTCTTATGAAAATAGTTGTCAACCATTTTCATAATAGATTAGTTCATTTAGACAATTAGTTGTCCTGAATACAGAATGCACCATTTGCTTACATATAAGTGTAGCGATACCCCCTCAGGGGCCGCTGGTTGTTTTGGGATTGGCGTACTAAGTTACCTCTAATCGTTGTCTAGGGTGATAGCAGTGAGTAGAGCAGTAAAACGAATGTCCAATCAGCGAAGTAGATTTTCTAAATGCTTTATTTCACGGCCCAACACGACCAACATCAACATGAGATAGGACAGGAAAGGTTGATGAAGTAAAGAACTTTGCGGTATCAGGCTTGGATGAGAAAAGAGCAGTCCTGCTCTTTGTGGTAGTAGATACAGTTCGTCGCCACTCCAACTGGAGTGGGTGAAGTGCCCCGGACAGACTCCCGCTACAAGCCTGGCAGCCGAAGTGTCACTTTAAGGATTGCTGAGAAGAACAAGTCACTGCCACCGACTTGGCTCTGATTTTAAATAGGATGCCAGATGAGGCCTCTGCCACAGGCTCGATGCTGACAATGGTGAACAGCAGAGCACATCTTCCCAGTCTTTCTCTTTGGGGTCACCGACTGACAGTACTGGGGTCATCTGTCAGTGTCCGGTTACCCAGATCCCCGATGGTTCGTTCGAGCCCTTTTGGATCACCTGCCTCCGGGTTCTCCTCAAGCAGATCCCCCACCGAGCGCCATACAGCCTGGGATCTTCTCAGTAGAGGGGGACCCAGTCAGTCACTGGGGCCCCTATGAAAGCATCAATCACTCCAGGCCAAGAGGGCCCCGAGTATGGAGCTCCGCGTTGCGCGCGACCCCAGGCCAGGTAGGTCATAGTGGTGGGGCCCACGATGTGCGCACACCCCAAAGGTGGGTGCCGCACCTGGAACCCGCGAAGAACGCAGAACGGCTTCCGCCACAGAAATACCACCTCCCAGCAGGCACAGCGAGGCCCAACTCCTCTGATTGGCTGCTGGGAAGAAGCGGCTCCGCCTGGACCCCTCTGGCGCCACCTGCCGCCCAGGGATGGGGTCTCATCCCTAGAACGCAGTCTAGCACACAGAACAATCCAGATTTGGTGACAGCCAAATTTAGTACAATTCAGAATGAGAGCAAATTATCTCTCACTCTCCCACTAACTTTAGCGTAGTGCCTTTACTGAAAGTAAGGGGGCGCTACATAAGAAAATACAGTGTAGAAAACATACAGCTCAGTACTCCATTCATGCATGTATACACAGTGCAGCACATATACAGCTCAGTACACATTTATACATGTCAGTAAGAGAGGGCAAGTATGACAAGTTTTGTTTATAAAAAAATAAAATATTGTTTACAAATCACTTTAAGGGCTCTGTGCAGGGAAGGTCAGCATTTGAACCCAGAGAAGCTGGAGGCCAAGACTGGAGGGAAAATGCATAGTACATAAACAAGGGGCTTTCAAGTCAAACCGGGACTTTTAATTTTACAGCTATAAAAAATAGATGCTAGCGTGGCAGTACTACACGCAGTAGTAAGTGGCAAGTGTGTCCTATGACCGATAGGCGGTGCACATGTCACGGGACACTCCAGAGACCATTAATCAAGTTGGCAGACAACCGTATTAGTGTGTGCATGGAACAGCATGTTGTGATGAAGTTTCTTGAATGAAGGAGTAAAACCCACGGATAGCTACAGAAGACTTCAAGCACAGTACGGCGATAGGAAGCTCAGGTGCAGTAAGACATTTGAATGCTGTAAACCTTTCAAAGATGGCTATACATTCGTTAGTGATGATCTCGACTGTAGTTACCAGCCCACAGCAGTTATTGCTGTGAACATTCAGCGCATGGAATGCCTGATCCTGAATAATCGATGCATAACCTGTCGTGAAATTAAACAGGAGACAAATCTTTGTGAGAAATGATGACGAAGTGAAGCAGGCTGCCCTAGGATGGTTCAGCCATACTGACAGATCTTTCTATGCCGAAGCTTTCCAGGCAATAAATGCTGGGATAAGTATTTAAATGTTGCAAGCAACGATGCTACGACTAAGCATCGAAAGATGTGAAACATGTCAGCCACCCTTTTCCTTTTGTCCACCTCTCCTTTTTGACTGCACTGTTTTTGGTTGTTTTGTGTTTTGGAATTTTTTTGCTGAATAAAGACATTGTTTCAAGGAGTGCGGCAGTCCAGGAATTTTCTCTACCTACGAGGGAGCCCTGGACATGTATAGTACCCCGAGGCCGACTACACCGTGTTGCACCAAGTGCCAAGATGAGCATCCTTGGAGGATCTTGTGCCAAAACAAATTTTACAGGCACTCCCCACAGTGTGGGGTTTGGATTTGGCTCCCAAAGTTTTACCAAGGTTGTGCAAATCTGGGTGCACTACTTCTATTCTTTGCATTCAAAGGCAGTAAATGGGATAATTGAATAGTTGAAGAATTTAAAGACAAAAAATACAATATCAAAGTAGTTAAGCCAAGAGTAATTTCTCTGCAAAGCAAAAAGAGGTGAATCGCCTTAGGACACTAGCAAAAAAAAAAAAAGGGGCTCACACAGGGGTTCCCACCTTCAAATGCTTTGTCAGTGTCCAATCACCTGAAGGTATGAGCCTATAAACCCCAGGTTTATGAATACTCATGTACTCTATGATCAAGATAACTGGGTTTGCAAAGGCGTTTATATCCTCTGTGGCTATTGACAATTATATTTAAAAGGAATGTTTTTGTCTCTGAAGTTCAGTTTTAAGTGTTTAGCAGGGTAAAAATATCTACAGCTTCTTCATAGAATTAGACTTAATGTTCTAACAGGGTATGGTATAGCCTTAGGGGGTATTCTAGAGTAGGCCATAGTTAGTTTTTTTTCCATTACTTGAGAAAGCTGCAGAGGTGGCATCATCTGAAAAGATGTGCAATATATTCTCATATCAGTTTTCATTCTCTGTGCAAAGTGTCAGTATACTGTTAATTTCTTTCATATATATATATATATATACACACACACACACACACACACACACACGACAAAAAATAACTTTCAGGGCTTTTATCAGCAAAAAATGGCCTTCTAGTAATGTACTTGAATGCACATTTTTGTACTTTGTGCATTAATAAAATGAAGATAAAACTACAAAAAAGAAGTTGGTTATAAACGCATAGGAAGTATTAAAGCAAACTTGAAATTTTTCTGTTTATTAAAAGCCAGCAGCTACAAAAAGTGTAGCTACTGTCTTTTAATAAACACACACTTACCTGTCCCAGGATCCAGCGATGTGGCTGCCCAAACAAATCGATTATCTCCCTCTCCTTTCCCAGGGATTACAATTGTGGACACCTGGCTGTGAAAGTTTGCGGTTTCACAGTTGGATGTGCAAGTTGTGTTGTGCCTCCTGAATGGTTGGGCAATCATCTGGGACCTGTGACATGTCCCAGAAGGTTGCAGAGAGGAAGGGGTGTGAGGGTAGGGGAGAACTTCTTCTGTCAAAACTAGGTACCCACTTCCCACCCCCAAGAAAAAAGGTGACATAAGATGGGGGAGTAGTGCTAAAAAGCAAAACTTCCCCTTCTGGGTGGAGCTCCACAAAAATATTTCCACACACACACAAAAGAGCAAGAACTGAAGGAAAACAAAAATACCACAAAGATGATGGTTCCTATGTAATCATTGCTACACAGGCAAAGTTTTATACAACAGAACACAACAGTGGGGAAAAAAAAAAAAAAAAATGAATGTTTAAGAAATAAAAATGAATGAACTGTACTCCCAATGTAGTAAATGTATTCCGGCGTTGATGCAATAAAGCTTTAAATGTCAGCAAAGCAAGAGATTAGCACGTATACAGGCAAAACACGTTATGCTGCTTCATGGAATAAATAAATAGCTCCAGAAGTGCAAAATACTTTGAGGCTGGAGTGCAGCAAAGTGGCAACTGTTTAAGACACCTGCCTCTGGAATGTTAAGTATATTCCCTCTTATTTTAGCATGCATATTACTGTATACAAATGACCCTGTGTTAAATCACCCTGTGTTAATGGCAGGGCTCGACAAACCCCAGGTGCCTCGTTGCCACTGCGACCAGAAGTTTCAACCTAGCGCCTGTCCCCCCAAAAATAAATATTCACATAGGGGACTTTTTGATGCCACCATATATACAAAAAAATTCACGCAATGAGGCTCCTACGCATGAAAAAGTTGATTGCGATATACATATTAAATATTGCCGCGCACGCTGGAATGAGAGCAAAAAATTCCAGCACCAGACACCCTTTGTAAAGCTAAACTGATGACTTGTAGGAGGCTTTTAAAGTGTCACCTATGGAAAATGTAGGGTATGGACATGTTTAACCACTTCCAGCCCAAGGACGTCATATGACGTCCTGGACTTTCAGTGGGGATATCTGATATCCCCACCCTACTGTCAAGGATGCTGTGTCCGTCTATGAACGGAAGAGAAAATAGGATTTTTGTACTCACCGTAAAATCCATTTCTCTGAGTTCATAGACGGACACAGCATCCTTGACAGTAGGGTTATGCACCTTCCTTCCAGGAGAGTTTTAGCTCTCCTAAAGGGAAGCGGATATAACCCTACTGTCAAAGGATGCTGTGTCCGTCTATGAACGGAAGAGAAAAGGCTCTGGCAGCGCAAGGGTTAGGCTTAATGTACACGGGACCTAGTAAAACCTCTCCTGAACAATTTAACTTAATAGATCTTAACAGATGTTTAAAAAAGGCGGTTTTGCCAAGTTTACATGCCAACATGTACCACCCTTAAGATTTGTTATTTAAAAAACTAGCTCCTAACTTTTTTAGCTGGCTCCTAGATTCAAGGCAAACTTGTCAAGCCCAGATATATGGTGATCATTTTTTTAAAGCTAAATTTTATTAAGTCCTTACCTTTCTTTCGCAAACTGTTTGAATTCAGGTAATTTCCACGTGTCAAAATGCTCAAATCTTTTAAAATGCTGTTCAGCATGGAACTTTTCCGGGCAATTGTAAGCAAACACCAATCCACATTTGGCACCAATGGCACCTTTTCTGACCTTAAAAATAAAGTATGAATAAAATACAAAGTAAAATGTTGTGTTTAGACCATGCTTAAAAATGCTATATTAACTAGCAATTGAATTAAAGGGGTTGTAAAGGTTTGTTTTTTATTTTCTAAATAGGTTCCTTTAAGCTAGTGCATTATTGGTTCACTTACCTTTTCCTTCCATTTCCCATCTAAATCTTTGTCTGAATTTCTCACTTCCTGTTTCTCCTCAGTAAGCTTGCCCCCATCATCCAAGCCATTCTGGCTGGGGGTTAGTCAGCCAGAACAGATTACTGAGGAGGAACAGGAAGTGAGAAATTCAGACAAAGAAAAAAAAACATTTAGAAGGGAAATCGAAGAAAAAGGTTAGTGAACCAGCAATGCACTAGCTTAAAGGAACCTATTTAGAAAATAAAAAACGACCCTTTACAACCCCTTTAACATGTTTCTGTATAATAAAATAGCAAATGATACAGTAGGTGAATGGTTCGTATTAGTACAGTGTACAAGGATAAACTTAACCATTATGGTAAAAGGTTTAACAAGTGACAAACTGCTGCATTTATATAGTGGGATGGATTTGAAGCCAGCTAACAGTAAGGTAAAGTAAAGTGTTAGACGGGGGTGTTCAAATTGGGTGTGGATAGGATATTAATGCCGGAAAGCAGGTGTAGGTCACGTGAGATTTAGGCTTTTTGGGTGTGTAGGCCAAAGTTCCCAGTGATTATGAAATTTAGGGAGTTGTAAATGAGCTTTGGCATACATAAATTTCATCAGGTAGTTGTTGAGGAGTGTGATCACTTCCGAAATAGATGGGGGGAGTGGGGATTTCCACTTTCTAGCAAAAGCTAGGCGGGCAGCTATAAAAACATGGGTAATGATCGTGTGCGATTTCTGGGGCCAAGTGTCAATATCCAGACACAATAGAACCATTTGTGGGGATAAGGAGAAAGAGGTTGAGATGATAGAAAGAATGAGCTTAGTTAGATTGGACCAGTAAAAAGTGAGCATGGGGCAATTCCACCATACACGCAGGGGAGATCCCTAGCTTCCACAGTTTCACCAGCACGTGTTGGTTGTAGAGGGGTAGATACGTGTTAATTTAGCAGGTGTGAGGCACCAGTCATGGAATATTTTCTGGACAGATTCCCAGTGAAGTAGGCAACGAATCCAGCGCATTCATGCGGTGCATGAAGAGTGGTACCACTGCTAGGGGTAGTCCTAGCAGTCCCCAGAGGTTCCATCGTTGGCGTCTTGAGGTCACGGGAGACGGTGGTGAGAAGTTTGTAGATATAGGAAATACCTCTATGGTTTGGACAGATTTGTTGGTAGAATTGTAACAAGTGCAGACGTAGAAGACAGTTTGACCAATTTACACGGGAAGTTTAAGATATTTAAAGAAATCTTTGGAGGTGATGTTGTGATAGGTCTATATTTGTTGAAATGAGAGCAATAGGGAGTCTCTGTATAGGTCTCCGACTGTTAGACCTGAGGCTGTGAAGTTGGAAAGAGGAATGTCAGGTGTGAGAAGTTGCAAATAGCGGTGAGAGGAATGAAGGAGAGTAAACAGTGCGGGATGCCTCTGGTGCGTTGGCTGGTGGCTTTCCTTGTCTTGAGGGTAGCATTAATGGTCTGGAGCAGAGTTTGACAAATTTGCTTGGACTCTAGAAGCCAGCTTAAAAAAAAAAAAAAAAAGCACCCCGACCCGCCAAGCTCGCGCGCAGAAGCGAACGCATACGTGAGTAGTGCCCGCATATGTAAACGGTATTCAAATCACACATGTGAGGTATCGCCGCGATTGGTAGAGAGGGAGAGAGAAATAATTCTAGCCCTAGACCTCCTCCAACTCAAAACATGCAACCTGTAGAATTTTTTAAACGTCGCCTATGGAGATTTTAAAGGGTAAAAGTTTGTCGCCATTCCACGAGCGGACGCAATTTTGAAGCGTGACATGTTGGGTATCAATTTACTTGGCGTAACATTATCTTTCACAATATAAAAAAAAAATTGGGCTAACTTTACTGTTGTCTTATTTATTTAATTAAAAAAAGTGCGCTTGTAAGACCACTGCGCAAATACGGTGTGACAGAAAGTATTGCAAGGACTGCCATTTTATTCTCTAGGGTGTTGGAATAAAAAAATATATATAATGTTTGGGGGTTCTAATTAGAGGGAAGGAGATGGCAGTGAAAAAACACATTAGAACTGTTGTTTTTTGCTACTTGTAATGTAATGTAATGTAACCTGTAATGCCAACGGCCACCACAAGATGGCCACTCCTAGATTCCTTCTGCAGGCCTCAGCTTCCTTCTGTGAAGGCCGCAAAGCCGCAGCCTCCATTACCGGCAGGCCAGCTTTGCGGCCTTCTGCAGTCCTCAGCTTCCTTCTGTGAAGGCCGCAAAGCCGCTGCCTTAATTAATGGCGGGCGCAGGCCCACCGCGATCGCGCCGGCCAGTAATTGAGGCCGCGGCTTTGCGGCCTTCTGCAGCCCTTAGCCAGGCGCCAGGTCACAATTTCTTGTCGCAATTGGGACCTGGCGCCCAGATTTTGACGAGGCCTGGTCTGGAGATAAGAGTGCACTGAAGGAGGAAGGCACTGAGGATCAACCAAGGTTGGGAGGCTACAGCGGTTATCTCAATTTGGAGCCAGGCAGAGAGTTGGGTGGATGCCCACCAGTTTTTAGCTTAGTCAAGAATAGTTGCTTTGTAGTAGGCTGGAATGTCCGGTATGCATTCAGTATCAACTTTTATATATCTAGAACCTTGACAGCGCAAACTTCCACTAATGGCCCATTCACACTTGCTTGTTTTCACTCAGTGATACTCCAGCAGTTTTCTGCATAAAAAAAAGCTTTGAGAGCAACACATGCTAGTTTACTTTAGATGGGATCCTCAAATATCTCCAAGAAGCAAAATATGGTACTGTATGAGAGAGTCCTATGGAACTGTACAAAATACAATAAATGACCACAAA
Organism: Rana temporaria; assembly: GCF_905171775.1. Taxonomy (NCBI): domain Eukaryota; kingdom Metazoa; phylum Chordata; class Amphibia; order Anura; family Ranidae; genus Rana; species Rana temporaria. Next base: position 242,658,743 of record NC_053490.1, on the reverse strand, counting down.
TGAAAGAAAACCATGGGGACATCATTTAAAGCAGGCAGGTAAACTTTCTGGCATGACAGACCCCAAGTGTAATTTAAAGATTATCGTTTTATTCACCCATTACGAAATGCTGGCTCAGCTGCTGACCATTGCATCCCCAAATACAAGATATGGTGGCAGACTGTTATTGTATCAGTATTCCAGCAGTAAAATAATAAAACTACCTGCATTTGTTGAGCTCTAGACATTGGCTACATGTAAATGTAACTTTTTTTCCAATGTGCTACGTAAAAGGTTAATGTGAACGCCTTTATACTTATCAGTGATTTGTATGTTGAGGCTGTTTTGACGGTGGGGAGGGATTTAACAACTTTTGTTTACACATACCTTTATGATTTTTATTTTCTGTGAAAATGGCAAAAAAAAAAAAAAACAACACACACACAACTTTAATAATCAGCTGATTGGGGGGAATTTAACAACTGGGAAAGACAGAATCTGGTGCAGCTGTGCATGGTGACTAATCAGCTTCTAGCTTTCATTTTCAAAGCTTAACTGAACAAGCTGAAGAAAAGATGATTGGTTACTATGCACAGTACATTCTGTCTGCTGCAGTTTTATTAAACTCCCCTCCACTACTTTAAGTTATTTGTATGTCCTTAGGTTTCTGTACAGTTTATGTCAAAAGGGTACACTTACCCTAACCCTCATCTGTGTAACCTGGAAGGCTGACTCTGTGCCTGAAGAAAGGATTATGCTTGCTCTGGTTTTTCCAGTTTCCGTCAGGAAGCCTTTAGGCAAAATAATACATATTTGGACAATCAGAATGAATCGTTTGAATGCACAATATACTTTGGAAATTAGTGTGATCTCATTTTTTTCATCTGTCTAGGCCAACAGGTATTATGGCATAGGATCCCAAACAGCAATACAATCAGTTTTTACGTTTCTTGGCTCACTTAAGGCTTCAGGACACCAGCAAAGTCAAAATTAGCCAAATCACTAATTTTGGGGTTCCAAAAAATAAAAATGGATAACCACCTCTGGTTCAATGCTAAATACACTTTCAATCATTTAAGGTAAATGGTCCTCATTTACGAAACATTTAATATACGCTACACGCTTCTCCGCTTTAACTGATGAAAGCAGAGGAAGAATACACGCTTCTCCGCTTTAACTGATGAAAGCAGAGGAAGAATAAAGCAAACGATTACATGGAAATATTAGCCAGTATTGAATTAACAAAGTTAGTGACTTTAAAATGGTAAGAATCAAAACTTCAAGATAAGATTCCAATTCCTTAATAACAATTGGTTTCTACCACCTGTGATTAAGTTTGAGCATCTTAGTATAAGCAATAAAGAAATAGTAGCAACATCATCCTAAGCCCTGGTTCACACTGGGTACGATTTGGAACGATTTGAGATGCGATTTGACATGTCAAATCGCATCTCAAATCGGCGGCAATTGTCGGCAATGGCACTGTCCTAATCAGTGCGATGCCGCATCTGCGATTTCAAAAAGTAGTTCCTGTACTACTTTTTGCGATTTCGGGCCGCGATTTACATTAAATTGCGGCCGAAATCGCAGCCGCGAAATCGCGGTAAAATCGCGCATTTTACAGCGATTTTGAATTCGCAGCAGTGTGAACCTAGGCTTAAAGTCAATTAGAATAGAGTTTTGGACTTGGGGGACCCCAAGGACCCAAAAGAGTGGGGGGCAAGAGGACTATATTCGGTACTGTATGGAGAGGTAAACTCAAAAAGTAATAAGGGTTAAAAAGATATATATCAATTTATTAACATAGTATAAAAAATAAAAAAAATAAAAACAATAATACAGAATAATACATATGTTGCGGGACCAACCAGACAAGTCACCAGGCTACAGTAGTCCCCAAGGGGAGAGTCACGGTGAAAGAGGAGGAATCGCAAAACAGGGTCTCAACTAGTTTCGCGACTGAGTCGCTTCGTCAGGAGAATTTTAAAAATAATACAAAGTTGTTAGCACAGAGGGCTAGATATACATATAAGTAGACATGCATAGGCCAATAGAGTGTCAACAAACAAGTATTAAAATAACATACAGATATAAACATTACTTAAGGGAACAAGCGCTGTGTGGCTTACCTATGGAAAGAACACCCAATCACTCGGAAGTTGCAACCGACCGCAGGAAATGCCTCCCACGGCGACCAAGGGGGACAACTGCGGAGGTGGACCTGTTTGACTATATACATAGGTACATCGTAAGCGGGGATTGCAATTTTGTGTGACAAGGTGATAGTGGGGACGTGTCACCGTGAGAGTTGTGAAAACAATTTTTTAATGATAATAAAGTAGGTGGAGGAACCCTAAACACCAGGGAAAGGGTGAAAAGAAAAGTGGGGGAGGGGGTGGGGAAAGGAGTGAAAAGTGAAGGATAAAAGGAAAAGGGGGGGGTATGAAAGGGAAGAGGGAGGGGGAAAGGGAAGTGGAGGGGAAGGAGGGGAAAAGGGGGGGGGACAAGGGAAAGGAACAGAAGAAAGGAAAAAGGGAAGAAAAAGGCCAGAAGAAGCACAGGAGTCAATAAAAAGAGAAGGGGGGGAAGGGGAGGGACAAAGGGGATAAAAAAAAGCTAAGGAAAGTGTTATATTGGAATATACCTGTGTACAATTCAAAGTGAAGTTAAAAAGAAGAGGGCTCTAGGACCCAGTTGCAATGTGACAAATATGCGGCCAGTGGTTACAAAAGCCGCACAGTAATACTGTGTAGGATGTGGATACAGAGGTAGGGTCTGATACAGTCTCACATATGAGATGCAACCTATGGGGAAGGAATAGGTATGGTAAGGGACAAGCAAACGGCCAGAGGCACATTCAGTTTTAAAGCCTGCAATATGGCAGGCTCAGGAAAAATTTCCATCTACAGCCAATGAAGAGTGTCAAGATGTGGACTTACTTGTTGCTGGATAGAGCAAGGGGGAGTCCAGGGGCCTGGTGTCCAACACAACCGCTGCAGGAATTGATCCTGCTTAAATGTCCCCGACACGATGACGTCATCACGGTGCGCCGTGGCGCCTATGCGTGGCGTTACCGCGTTTGACCGCCTGCCTGACGCGATCGCGGCAATACGACGCGCTCGCATGCGCACATTGCACTCAGGCTCAGCCATAGCCGCGCCAGTACAATGGCAAGTGCGGCCGAGCCCCTGTGTGGGGCTACGGTCGGACCAGGGCGGGCAAAAGGTCGCCGATTGGGGGAAAGCCGCGGGAGGCCGCCCATCAAAGCGAGAGGGAGTAGGCAAAAGCAAAACAGCGCTGGTACACTTTGTAAACAAAACAATAATGCAAACGAATTATACAGCATAAACATTAGTAATAAATGTCACAAGATTTAGATGGGCATATATATACCCTGTGTAGGAATTAATTGGTAAAGGGCATTTAACATAGAAATGCCCCTAATAATGGGCAAGTTACACAAAAATACACAAAACTAGTAAAAAAAGAATACAGTTAGTACAAAAAGAGGCTGCTGCCCCGAAGTTAGGGAGCAAAAGGGGAGATTGTCGATGGACTAAGGAATCCATCTTGCCCATTATTAGTGGCATTTCTATGTTAAATGCCCTTTACCAATTAATTCCTACACAGGGTATATATATGCCCATCTAAATCTTGTGACATTAATAATGTTTATGCTGTATAATTCTTTTGCATTATTGTTTTGTTTACAAAGTGTACCAGCGCTGTTTTGCTTTTGCCTACTCCCTCTCGCTTTGATGGGCGCCCTCCCGCGACTTTCCCCCAATCGGCGACCTTGTGCCCGCCCTGGTCCGACCGTAGCCCCACCCAGAGGCTCGGCCGCACTTGCCATTGTACTTGCGCGGCTATGGCCGAGCCTGAGTGCAATGTGCGCATGCGACGTATTGCCGCGATCGCCACGGCGCACCGCAATGACGTCACTGTGTCGGGGACATTTAAGCAGGATAAATTCCTGCAGCGGTTGTGTTGGACACCAGGCCCTAGGACTCCCCCCTTGCTCTATCCAGCAACAAGCAAGTCCACATCTTGACACACTTCATTGGCTGTAGATGGAAATTTTACCTGAGCCTGCCATATTGCAGGCTTTAAAACTGAATTTGTCTCTGGCCTTTTGCTTGTCCCTTACCATACCTGTTTCTTCCCCATAGGTTGCATCTCATATGCGAGACTGTATGCGAGACCCTACCTCTGTATCCACATCCTACACAGTATTACTGTGCGGCTTTTGTAACCACTGGCCGCATATTTGTCACATTGCAACTGGGTCCTAGGGCCCTCTTCTTTTTACCTTCACTTTGAATTGTACACAGGTATATCCCAATATTACACTTTCCTTAGCTTTTTTTATCCCCTTTGTCCCTCCCCCCCCCCTCTTTTTTTATTGACTTTTGTGGTTCTTCTGGCCTTTTTTCTTCCCTTTTTCCTTTCTTCTGTTCCTTTCTCTTCCCCTCCCCTTTCCCATTCCCCCCCCCCTTTCCCTCCACTTCCCTTCCCCCTCCTCCTTCCCTTCTCTTTCATACCCCCCCCTTTTTCTTGCCCCCTTTTCCTCCATCCCTCCTCTTCCTTCTATGCTTCACTTTTCACTCCTTTCCCCACCCCCTCCCCCCACTTTTCTATTCACCCTTTCCCTGGTGTTTAGGGTTTCTCCGCCTACTTTATTATCATAAAAAAAAAAAAATCACAACTCTCCCGATGACACATCCCCACTATCACCTTGTCACACAAAATTGCAATCCCCACTTACGATGTACCTATGTATATAGTCAAACAGGTCCACCTCCGCAGTTGTCCCCCTTGGTCGCCGGGGGAGGCTTTTCCTGCGGTCGGCTGCGACTTCCGAGCGATTTGGTGTTCTTTCCATAGGTAAGCCACACAGCGATTGTTCCCCTAAGTAATGTTTATTTATATCTGTATGTTATTTTAATAATTGTTTGTTGACACTCTATTGGCCTATGCATGTCTACTTATATGTATATCTAGCCCTCTGCGCTAACAACTATGTATTATTTTTAGAATTCTCCTGACAAGCGACTCAGTCGCGAAACTAGTTGAGACCCTGTCTTGCGCGTCCTCCTCTTTCACCGTGACTCTCCCCTTGGGGACTACTGTAGCCCGGTGACTTGTCTGGTTGGTCCCGCAGGATATGCATTGCTCTGTATTATTGTTTTGATGTGTTTTATGACTATGTTTGTTTTTTGATACTATGTTAATAAATTGATATATATCTTAACCCTTATTACTTTTTGAGTTTACCTCTCCATACAGTACCGATATAGTCCTCTTGCCCCCCACTCTCGGTCTTTTGGGTCCTTGGGGTCCCCTAAGTCCAAAACTCTATTCTAATTACTACCACCTGTGTAAGCACTGGGTTACCAAAGTGGTAATTTTAAAACTGATCAGCAGACAGATCATTTCTTAGATTTTGATTTTTTACGAAAAAAAACATGCAAAAAGCTAAAAGGGAAAAAAAACTAATTTCTGAGAGCAACATTCAAATGTAAAACGCTGCACATACCATCTCCTGTCCAAGGTTCCACCAGCAAGTTTTCTGGTCCAGATTTATCCTCCTTGCCTTTGACATCACACGCTATTAGAGTAAACTGCAGTGGTCTTCCTGGAATAATAAGGGATGTGAATTATTAACAAAGCATAAGACAGTAAAACAAATTGTTCACCATTTCTGAAAACGCCAATAAAAATAGAGCTAATGTGTTTGTTTCCACTTCATTTTGACACCACGCAGTAGTAAAAATATAGAACTTCTAATGTAAATTCACAGAAAAAGTACAGACACTGTCAAAATCTACATAAAAACAGAATGCAAATCTCATAAACCCATATTTTATTCACAATAGAAAACAAAGTATATGAAATCTTTAAACTGAGAAAATGTACCATTTTATGAAAAAAAAATAAGGTAATTTTTAAATTGATGGCAGCAATATTAAAAAAAGGTGGGGCAGGGACATGTGCAGCAGCTCCTCTTCTTTTAATAACACTCTGTAAACATTTGGGAACTGAGGAGACCAGTTGCTTGAGTTTTAGGAGAAGAATGTTGTCCTATTCTTGCCTAATCTAGGATTCGAACTGCTCAACAGTCCTGGGTCCTCGGTCTTATTTTTTTTGTCTCAAGATGCATAAAATATTTTCAATTGGTGAAAGGTCCGGAGAGCAGGCAGACCAGTTAAGCAATCGGACCCTTCTACTTCTAAACTACATACTGCATCTGTGACAAGCATGTTTTCTCATTGTCCTGCAGAAGTATGCAAGGCCTTCCCTGAAAAAAACATCTGGATAGGAGCCTATGCTGCTCTAAAACCTGGATATATCTGAGCATTGACGGTGCCTTTCCAGATGTGCAGGCTTTGAATTGAGTGCTAAAAGATGGAAGGTCCCTCTCCTCCTTAGCCTTGAGCACACAATGTCCATGGTTGCCAAAAAAAATGGCAAATTTCGATCTGAAAACAGAACAGTTGTCCAGTTTAAAGCAGACCCTTTTAAAAAGGAGCTTTGACCAAGAGAAGATGGTGGCATTTCTGGATCATGTTCAGATATGGATTCTTCCCGATAGAGCTTTGACTTGAATTTTTGGACAGCATGGCAAACTTTTTATCTTTTGGCATTATGTCCTGTAGATGATGATGATGTAGAACCCCAATTTCAAAACACTGTAAAAACTACATAAAAACACAATCTGCAATCTCATAAACCAATATGGTATTAACAATCGAAAAACATCAAAATGTTTAAACTGACAAAATTGAAGATTTTAAGAAATAAATAGGTAATTTGACAGCAACTCATCTCAAAGAAGTTTGGACAGGGCAACAAAAAGCCGACAAAGTAAGTGGTATCAACAAGAAAGAGCTGGAAGAATATTTTGCAGCCAATTAGGTTAAATGGCAACAGGTCAGTAACATGATTGGGCATAAAAAAGAGCATCTTGGACAGTTGGGTTAGGTTTCCACTATTGCAACCCCAAAGTCACGCGATTTACAGTGTGACTTTGCAGTGCGATTTTTTATGCGATGTCATGCGACTGGTGAGAACAAGTCGCACAAGTCGGAACAAAATAGTACTAAAAACTTTTTTGAGTCGCGACGACTTGAGTCACACCAATTAGAACAGGACCATTGAAATACATGGATTTTGACTTGTCATGCGACTTAACATGTGTTAAGTCGCACAACTCGCAGTAGTGGAAACAGAGCCTTAGAGTGTCTCAGAAGTAAAGATGGGCAAAGTTTCACCAATCTTAAAAGCGGCATTTGAAAAATGTGGAGCAGTTTCACAATAATGTTCCTCAATGTAAAATAGCAAAGACTTTGCCCCATCTTTAATTCTGAGAAACTCTGGCTTTCAAAGATGCTTATTTAATTACCCAATCAGGTTACTGACCTGTTAACATTTTGCATCCAATTAGAATTAATGGCATTTCAGAGCTTCCTTATTAGTACCATCTACTTTGCCAGCTTTTTGTTGCCCTGTCCCAACTTTTTTTTTTGACCCGTTACTGCCGTGAATTTCAAAATTAACTTTTTCCCAAATATGGTACATTTCCTCAGTTTAAACATGCGATATGTTTCCTACTTTATATTGTAAATAAAATATGGGTTTATGAGATTTGCAAATCATTGCGTTCGGTTGCTAGGTAGATTTTACACAGCATTACTACCTCTTTTGGAATTGCTTTGTATGTATTCTCACTTAGCCAAAATGTCAGTGTCAATTAAGCAGTGTGCAGACACTGCCTGCTCTCAGACTCACTGGAATCCTTTAACAGCCTTTAAATTTTCATGACGCTTTTACTGCCTCTCAAATAAATTATATATATATATATATAATGGACTGCTGTATGCAATACTCAGAAGCTAGCTCATATTGCATTGCATCAAGAAAAGCTCACATAAAAATTTAAGTAGCTGAACACAAATGTATACAGTACAGAGACCAAAGAGCACCATGGTGAAGCATATTGTTTAACTACTACGGCCACTGTAAAAAAGACAGCCTCAAGGTGGCTCTATAAATCCGGGAGGCCGTCTTTTTACGGCCTCAGGTCCTCCGGCCACTGGGGGGCGCGCACGCCAGGCGCATCACCGCAATGCCGATGCGCGTGCCTGGCGGCCACAATGTCCTCTAGGTTCCCGCGATCGGCAGTTTTAGAGCAGGGACGTGGAGCTCTGTGTGTAAACACAGAGCTCCACGTCCTGTCAGGGAGAGGAGACTAATGCTGTGTCCCTTGTACATAGGGACAGAGCATCGGTCACCTCCCCCAGTCAGTCCCCTCCCCCCACAGTAAGAATCACTCCCAGGATCCACATTTAACCCCTTCCTCGCCCCCTAGTGTTAACCCCTTCCGTGTCAGTCACATTTATACAGTAATCAGTGTGTTTTTATAGCGCTGTTCGCTGTATTAATGTGAATGGTCCCAAAAATGTGTCAAAAGTGTCCGATGTGTCCGCCATAATATCGCAGTCCTCACAAAATTCGCAGATCGCCGTATTACTAGTAAAAAAAAAAAAAAAAGTCATAATTCTATCCCCTATTTTGGAGCCACTATAACTTTTGCGCAAACCAATCACTATACGCTTATTGCGATTTTTTTTTTTTTTTTTTACCAAAAATATGTAGAATACATATCGGCCTAAACTGAGGGGGAAAAAAAAGTTATTTTTTTTTAAAAAAATGGGACATTTATTATAGCAACAAGTAAAAAAGATTTTTTTTTCATAATTGTCGCTTTTTTTGTTTATAGAGCAAAAAATAAAAACCACAGAGGTGATCAAATACCACCAAAAGAAAGCTCTATTCGTGGGGGAAAAAAGGACGTCAATTTTGTTTGGGAGGCACGTCGCACGACCGCGCAATTTTAATTTAAAGCTGCGCAGTGCTGAAAGCTGAAATTTCGCCTGGGCAGGAAGGGGGTATATGTGCCCAGTAAGCAAGTGGTTAATGAGGTAACTTAGCAAGGCCCCATTAAAAAGTAAGGAAGGTCTGAGGAGCTATGGGGACAGTAGTATGTAATGCAGAGTTCAAGAGTCAGAAGAAAGTAACAGAGTGCAGGGGACAGGAGGAGTATACAACGCAGAGTTCAAGGGGCCAAGTAGTAAGTAATACACAGTGCAAGGGGAATAATACATTAATCTGTGTGCTTTAAGAGCGTAGTGCATCCCAATGGGAAATAAATTTAAAAGAGCCAATATAAGTCCTGGGTGGCTTAACTCCAACGTAAAAATGCATACAAAAGCAAAGGAGAAGGCCTTCAAAAACGACAAGGCTGAGGGGTCATCATCAGCATTCCAACTTTACAAAGTATGCAATAAGAAAAGTAAGGGTGCAATCAGGGCGGCTAAGATAGAATGCGAAAAGCACATATCGGAGGAGAGTAAAAAAAATCCCAAGAAATTCTTTAAGTATATAAATAGTAAAAGGAGGGAGGTCAGATCATATTGGACCCATAAAGAATGATGAAGGGAATCTGGTTACAAAAGGATGGAGAGATGGCGAAGGTATTGGATATATTTTTCTCCTCAGTCTTTACGAGGGAAACTGCAAGGTTTATCCTCATGACACATCATAAGAAGCACCCTCATGGCTAACAGAGGATAGAATTAGAAATAGACTTGAAAAACCTAACATTAATAAGGCAGCGAGACCAGATGGCTTCCAACCAAGGATCCTTAAGGAGCTCAGTCAAGTAATTGCCAGACCATTGTTCCTAAAAAAAACTATTAGATAGGCACCTAAACGACCTTAACATACAGGGATATACAATGTAACAGGGATATACAATGTAATACCGACATAAAACACACAGACAGGTTAGAGTGTGTGTTAAAGGTCAGCGTTCCGTTTACAAAACCCCAAAGTTCATTACAGGAGTTTATTGTAGTAATGTCTAATGGCATACAAGTGAAGGGCACCAATAAATAATATAAAAATTATATAAAATTTTACCTGACTAAAGCGCAGAGATGCATATGAAGCACACATGTGACAGCATGAACACTTGTAATGTATATGCTAATCGAAATAGGCATGAATAAATACAGAAAAAAAGAAAAAGAAAAAGAAAATGAACATTACCATATTTATAGAGAAGATTAATTCTAACAGATTCCATTGAATCTATAAGGGAGGCAGCTTTGTACTGTAAATCCAAATGGTCCATAATCGTACAAAGAGAAGCGATTACTTTAGCAATACTCCCTCTGGCCAAAGCAAATGCCAAGAGATCTAAATCTACCGCTGGTGTGGTGCAGCAGCTGCAAAAGAAAAGCAAAATGCCATAAGTTTTAAAATAAACTTTTGTTCTCAAAGTGAAGTTAGTCAAAAGTCAGTTACCTTGCAGTTCTCATAAGAAAGCTATTCACCTCTTCCAAAATATTTGGTGATAAAAAATGCGGAAATTCGGCAGTTCCTTGCGTTAAAGAGAGAGGCATCATGTGTTGTAAAGCCTTCCTAAAAAATAAATAAAACAATAACAATTTTGAAGAAACACTCACAAACGACTTAAATTTTGAAGTCACAAAGCATGCAAAAAGACCAGCATTTAAGAAGCATCATCAGCAGGGTTGTAAAGCTGCATAGTCGGATAACTTACCCACCAACTGAACAAAAGCAAGGAGAAAGACTTCTGAATGACATTTTACAAAGGAGTTGGTGGTTTTACAGACACAGAGCACATGCAGCCCCTGCCTCCTCTCCACATCTGCATTCTTTGCAACCTTTTTTTTTTTTTTTTTTTTTTTTTTTTTTAATATATTTTTATTGGATTATTCAAAATTTTACAATAGTAGCAAATAAAATAATTTTTTTTTACAGTATACAAGAGGTGAAATAGCATACATCTTCGATTGCACATATACAATGCTAGTTAGGAAGTTGAGTATATACAATATTGTTTAAATAAGGTAGAGAATTCCTAGTGATACTTCATGTTGAAACAAAAATCTAATTTCAATCGTAGAAGGGAGGATTGAACACTCCCGAACACCCCCGAGGGGACTCACAGTGCCCGGGAGGCTATCCTTCCATAAGAAATGTTAACTAAACAAAAAGAGTAAATATTAGTATTAAATTAAATGAAGTAAATCATGTCAGGGTATCGTACCAGAGATTCCAAGTAGCCCAATAGATCGTATATTTATGAAGTAAGCCTAAGGATGATGCCAGTATTTTTTCATAGGAGTTATGAAGGTTGGTAAGGTCAACAGCATCATCGGGAGATGGCGGATTAGAATCTTTCCATTTCCTAGTAATAGATAGTCTAGCCGCTAAGAGGAAATGAGTTACAATTCTTTGTAGATTAGCTGGGAATTTTTCTATTCCCAGGGATAACAGAGCCAATGCCGGATCGGGTGTTACTTGTGTTTGTGTCAAATCAGAAATAGTTTGGAAAATTTTTGTCCAGTAGTTGTTAAGCTTAGGGCAGCTCCACAATATATGAAATATGTCCCCTTTAGCCGTACAAAGTCTCCAACACGTGTTGGGGGATTGGGAATTAAATTTGGACATTACTGCTGGAGTATAATACCAACGTAGAGTAATTTGGTAGATAATTCCCATAGGGAGGTGCACTTAGAAGCAGATTTATTGGCTTTGCAAGCTATATGCCATTGGTTATCTGTAAAGGAACATTTAAGGTCTTTTTCCCACTGTAGATGAGAAGAAGATTTAGTGAAAGTACGTTTTTGTTGCATTAAATTATAGAATAAGGAAATGCCTCTTGTTTGTTGTACTGGTGATGTCAAATAGGACCAAGCCGAAGTGTGAATGAGCTTAAAGAAATGGCCTAGTTTATCCCTTTCATGCCTATGCCTATGTATGACATTTGGTGTTTACAAGTTAAAATCCATATTTTTGGCTAGAAAATTACTTAGAACCCCCAAACATTATATATATATTTTTAGCAGAGAATCTAGAGAATAAAATGGCGATTGTTGCAATATTTTATGTCATACGGTATTTGTGCGGCGGTGTTTTAAACACAACTTTTTGGGAAAAATTTACTTTCATGAATTTTAAAAAAATGAAAAAGTAAAATTAGCCCATTTTTTTTGCATAATGTGAAAGATGATGTTATGCCGAGTAAATAGATACCAAGCATGACACGCTTTATAATTGCACGCACTCGTGGAATGGCGACAAACTACGGTAACTAAAAATCTCCATAGGCGACGCTTTAAACTTTTTTTACGGTTACCAGGTTAGAGTTCCAGAGTAGGCCTAGTGCTATAATTATTGCTCTCGCTCTTACGATCGCGGCGATACCTCACATGTGTTATTTGAACACCGTTTTCATATGCGGGCGCGACTTCCGTATGCGCTTTCTTTGCTGCGCAAGCTCGCGGGGAGGGGGGGCGCTTTAAAAATTTTTTTTTTTGTTTTCTTATTTATTTATTTATTTTTTCTAACATTAAATTTTTTTTTTTTTTTTTTTTACATTTTGATCACTTTTATTGCTGTCACAAGGAATGTAAACATCCCTTGTGACAGCAATAGGTCGTGACAGGTACTCTTTATGGAGGGATCGGGGGTCTAAAAGACCTCCGAGCCCTCCTTTGCACTTCAAAGTATTCAGATCGCCGAAAACGGCGATTCTGAATACTGTGTACTTTTTTAAATCCGGCGCCATTGGCATCTGAGAAACCCGGAAGTGACGTCATGACGCCGCTTCCGTGGTTTCGATGCGGACACTGAATCAAAGCCGTTTACGGCTTTGTTTCAGAGCGCGCCGAGACGCTGGAGGCGCCGGATCGTGGATCGGGTCTCCCGGTGGGACGGGAGGCCCGGTCAGAGCGGCGAGAGGCGGCGGGAGGGGGGGGATGTCCCCTCCCGCTCCTCCGGCATAACAACCGAGCGGCTTTTAGCCGCATCGGTTGTTATGTTTGGAAAGCCGATCGCCGGCTCTAAACAACGGTACCGGGATGATGCCTGCGGCTGCAGGCATCATCCCGGTATAACCCCTGAAAGCCGAGGACGCATATATGCGTTCCGTCGGCGTGAAAGGGTTATATAAACAATGTACCACTTGTGTATATTGAGAATAATTAATGTGAGGCAGGTCATATTCGGATTGAATAGATTGGAAGGATTTAATGTATTCATTCGAGTAAAAGTCCTGTAGATAATCAATGCCTTTTTTGTGCCAGAAAGCAATTGGAATGTGACTAATAAGAAGGTATAAAGCTTGGATAGGGACCTTAATATCAATGCTGGGATCTGTTAGTTCAGAAGAGGTCAAGAATTTAAGCCATGTTTTAATGGAAACAGCCATTGTAGGTGGTAGATGTGTTGGGATTTTAACCCCCGAAATGGCCCCATACAACCAAATATTGGTTGGGCCATACATTCTTTGCAACCTTATGCCTCGTCTGCTCCCTTTGTTTTGTTAAAAAATACTTCACTTAGGCCTGGTTCACACTAGTGCGATGTCAGATATTGCATGCGATTTGCATGCAATTTGCACTGCATTGCTGTTCACATCACATGTGATGTCTGTGCGATGCGATTTCAGCCATACAAACTGTATGGCTGAAATCGCATCTCATTCACACCAAAATCGTGCGGGACCCTTCTTTTTGGTCCGCACAAATTAAATCGCATGGGTGTTCACACTGATCCGATCCCTGCACCTTTTTATAGTTCGCACTACGATCCGATCTTATATTGTGGAAAACATTAAAGAAGTCGTCCAGCCTAAGCTCATTTGACTGGGCTTTTCCTATGGATCACAGGAGTGCAATTAGTTTTGCACTCATGTGACCCTTTTTCAGCAGAGAATGGTCTGAAGTTCACTCTCTGCTGACGTCACCTATATCAGTCCAGGCAATGTGTCATTGTGACAATAAAGTCTGAATCCACCAGGTGCCTTGACTGACACTCGTCTCAGCCTCTCAGCAACCACAGAGAACCTGAGGCGGCCACTCCCCTCCACAGCTCAGCACTCCAGTGAGTGTGAAGGATCAGAGCAGAGGGTTGCTGATTGACAGCTATGAGAACATCGGCGATGTTCGATCACTCAGTTCTCAGTGTAAATGCACCGGGGGACAGATGCAGCATCAGACCGATGTATGATGGAGGAAAACAAACCCATACTTCACTTTTAACAATCTGACAAGGTTAAGAACCTGGATGTTTGCAGATTATTCTTCTTTAATACATCATGTTAACAGGAGGATCAGATACTTTTCTACTGCATGTGGCACTTACAGGTTTTTGTCCTACCGCCAGCATGTGACTGGACAGTGAAAGGAGAAGCAGCAGACCGAACCCTATTAGAACATATATGTTGCAACACAATTGACTGGTTCACTGTGCCACTTCTCTCTCCCAATCCAAACTCACTGTGGTGCATCAGCATGTGTTGTGGCTTGCTAAAAAACACATGCACTGCGCCTTGAATGTCAATTCAAATTAAGGGCACAGCAAAAGTACAACACTGGATCAACCATCTATTATTTAACTTGTGTTGTGAAACAAGTGGTTGACAAATCATGATATACGACAACTTAAAAGTTACAGTCAAAAGTATTGCTTTCGGTCATAAACCCAAACAGCTGAGACAAGCCTCAAACCTCCTGGCACAAAGTGATTTGGAGAACAAAATTAAGCTTTTTGGCCACAACCATGAACACTACATTTGGAGAGGAGTCAACAAGGCCCAAGATAAAAAGTACACTATTCCTGCTGTAAAACACAGAGGTGAATTGCGGTTTTGGGGATGTGTGAGCTACAAAGGCACAGGAAATTTGGTCAAAACTGATGAGAAGATGAATGCAGTATGTTATCAAAAAAATACTGGAGGAAAATTTGCATTCATCAGCCAGAAAGCTGCGCATGGGACGTATTTGGACATTCCAACATGACAATGATCTAAAACACAAGACCAGGTCGACCCATCATTGGCTACAGCAGAATAAAGTGAAGTTTCTGGTTCTGGAGTGGCCATCTCAGTCTCCTGACCTCAATATCATTGAGCCACTCTGGGGAGATCTGAAACATGCAGTTCATGCAAGACAGCTCAAGAATTTACAGGAACTGGAAGATTTTTGCCAAGAGGAATGGGCAGCTTTACCATCTGAGAAGATAAAGAGCCTCATCCACAAATACCACAAAAGACTTCCAGCTGTCATTGACATTAAAGGGGACATTTAATGTAATTTGACATTTGTGGGGGGGGACGGGGGGGGGGGGACATTTGGTTAAAGCATGGGTCCCACTTACAAAAAAAAATAT
The DNA here is from genome assembly GCF_905171775.1 of Rana temporaria. NCBI lineage: Eukaryota > Metazoa > Chordata > Amphibia > Anura > Ranidae > Rana > Rana temporaria. Next base: position 242,643,500 of record NC_053490.1, on the reverse strand, counting down.
TAAAAGCCAGCAGCTACAAATACAGCAGCTGCTGACTTAATAAATGGACACTTACCTGTCCATGGTGTCAGCAATGTAGGTAGCCGGGGCCGATCGGCTGCCCCCGCCACCTTCATCGGTGAGGGAATCAGAAATTGAAGTGTTGCGACTTTACTTCCCGCTACTCCTACTGCGCATGAGGGAGTAGCGCTGCGCGTCTTTGCTGGTCCCCGCTGTGATCTGGGAGCTGTGTTTCTCTCAGAATTCAGCTGGGGCACAGAGTAGGCACTGGAAGTGGCGTAGATCACAGAGGTGATCTATGCCAGGAAGTGGGAGCAAATACCTCTATTAGATGGGTATCTGCTCCCCCCTGAAAGGTGCCAAATGTGACACCAGAGGGGGGGGGGGAGGGTTCCAAAAAGTGGAAGTTCCATTTTTGGGTGGAACTCCACTTTAAGGAGCTCAAGCAGTGCTCAACTGCCCCTTTTATTAAGCACTGGCCCCTCATTTGAGAGCAGACATAGCTCAGAGTTCAAATAGATTTGTCATTTGAGACAGCACCATCGGCTAGTTTCTTGCCTCTGTGCAGATATTGCATCTGAGACTGGTACTGTTCACGTGCGCCGACACACATACTTCAGGTTCTTTATTCCGTTCATTTACAGTCTTCTAATCTCACAACAAAAGCAGTGCATCTGGAGTTTACCCATGCCAAATAGACTACCTGTAATGTTAATTAGGTGCTGGGGTGCTGCACAGGCACCAACTTCAGCACTTTGTGCAACGCATGTAGTCAGCCACAGTTATATTATATATTTTATATAATATATATATATATATGAAGGACTTGAGTCTAAGGTCCCCGAACCAAAGAGTCAAGAAGGGAATAGGGGGCCAATAGGACTATTAGCGGTACCAATAAACAATTAAAAAAGGAAATAAGAAAAATTTTTAAAATTCATAATTTTTATTGAAAGACATACAGACAGTTACAGGATAAAAAATGAAACAACCATCCAGCAGCGCCAAAGTTGAGGTCCCCAAAGTGGGAAAACATAACGATGGGTAGGGGGTTGCAACAGTTCTCAACTAGTTTCGTGGACTAAAAACCGCTTCATCAGGAGAGGATCTAAATCTATCTTAAGGATGAAGGTACCCCTCATTATAATATTAATAAAATCTACCCTTGAGGCTTCTTTTCATATAATTTAAGGTGGATAACACACCTGGGCCCCTGTATGGTAGCTTGTGATTGGCGCTTGGCCGCGCCTCCAGCACGCTGCCTACGTACTACTCCTCAGTCTATCTGGGGAACAGCCTCTCTTTTTTACTTAAGCATTACCTATTTATATATTTGTTTTACTACCCATTGTAACCCTGTGCTTGAACTGTGGCGACAAGACCGAGCATAGTCTAGCCATTCCCTGACGTCCGGTTTACCTGTGTCACTGGTGTGATTATCCTCAGACCAGACCCAGCAACTCAGGACTGCTTCTCAGACTGAGACCCAGTCTGTCCCAAGGCAAATTACCACTGCAGGGACATACACTGCCTTTTTTTTTGAGTCTAAGCCCCTATTCAGCCCCATTGAGATCATCTGCCCCAATGGAAATTAAACCATCATCCGCCAGACCTTTATATGCTCGCCACCTTATGTCCACAAATAATGCTATAGGTTACCCCTGTGCCTATTCTCCAACAGGCACTTACATTTTATATACATTGCGTTATATTTTGTATCTGTATCTACACAATAATACATTGCTTATATTTGTAAATGCCGTTTATGTTTGTCATTAACCAGGTTCATTGCTCATCTTGCTCTGCCAATGTTGTGGGGGTCGGTACGGCGATTCCAGACCTCCCTCTCCGTCCTTCCCCATCCCTCCCTTTCCTCCTCCCCTCCCTTCCTTGCCCTGTCTTTCTTTCCCTTCCTTTTCCCCGCCCCCCGGTGACCTCAGACCCGCCCCCGTGATGTCGGTGACTCCTCTCCAGGAGCTGTCACTCATGTGGCATGGGCATGGTGCGGGTCTCCGCCCCCACCATCCCTACACCAACGTACGACACAAAGTGCGTTTGCACGTTCACGCCATACCCTGGCCTTACGTCAGTGACGCTGCAGCACGGCGTCCGCATGCCTGCACCAGCGCCACTGTACCTCCGGACACTTTAAAAAGGACCCTGTATTTCCCGGTGACCACCTTCGCCGGACCCCGGGACTGCTGTGGCTCTACCCAGCCAAGTGTAAGCTCTTCGTGTGCCTATGCACTACATTCCATCCTCAGCCAGCCTTAGCCATTGTGTTTCCCCCTTTCCCCCCCCCCTCCTCATTTTATAACCTAGTTTTACATGCATTTTATCCCTTTGCAGGCACTGCTTGTCTCGCAGCATCATTACCCTGATGCTTCGCCTGGACCACGTCTGGTCCCTTCTAACACATACACCTACTAACCTGGCACAGTTGTACCCCAATATGTGCCACTATGGGGCTCCTGTCTCCGGGATCCCCCTATCCACCGTTACCTCGCTTGTCCCGAAGGTATTCACACACTGGACTTATTTTATGTGTTATTTAATTTTCACCCATCCACTCTGTTCACTCCTCATACCTCTCCCCTATCACTTCCTTTCTTGTCCCCTCCTTTCCCCCCCCCACCTTCCTTGTTGCCCTGTCCTCCTCTCCTGCACCCCCCTTCCCAGTCCAGCTTTCCTACCTTAAAACCTCCCCTCTTTTTACCCCCCTCTCCTCCCCTCCCCCCTTTTGTAGCCCCCCTCTCCCCCTCCCCCCCCTTCCCTGTTTCTCTCCCCGTGTCCCCCTGTTCCCCAGGTCCCCCTATTTCCTCACTTATCCCACACTCACCCTTTACCTCCCACCTAACATGTTTTTGCAGTGTTCACGCTTGGCACTTATCCTCCACTATACACCGCGGTCCCCTTTACACACCCCCCCCCTCTCCCCCTCTTCAGCTGTAGGCTTAGCGTCGTTGATGATCATTTATCCATCTATACCCGATCAACAGGTCCCTCCACATTTGTGCCCTTGCTGGCCACCGTGGGGGTTTTGTGTTGTCTGGTCCCGCTCGTTGTACCCCTCTGGCAGACCGTCGTAGGTGAGCAATGTAACCTCTTTTTTCCCCTTGTCCACTTATGTTGTTGTTTTTTAAATCACTGATGTATTGTTAAATCACTTTTAGATCCTCTCCTGATGAAGCGGTTTTTAGTCCGCGAAACTAGTTGAGAACTGTTGCAACCCCCTACCCATCGTTATGTTTTCCCACTTTGGGGACCTCAACTTTGGCGCTGCTGGATGGTTGTTTCATTTTTTATCCTGTAACTGTATGTCTTTCAATAAAAAAAGAGATTTTTAATACAGCTTACCTGTAAAATCTTTTTCTTGGAGTACATCACGGGACACAGAGCGGCATATTCATTACTATATGGGTTATATGGAGTACCTTCAGGTGATGGACACTGGCAATCTCAAACAGGAAGTGCCCCTCCCTATATAACCCCCTCCCATAGGAGGAGTACCTCAGTTTTGTAGCAAGCAGTATGCCTCCCAAAATGGTCCCCATAAGAGGGGTGGGAGCTCTGTGTCCCGTGATGTACTCCAAGAAAAAGATTTTACAGGTAAGCTGTATTAAAAATCTCTTTCTTTATCGTACATCACGGGACACAGAGCGGCATATTCATTACTATATGGGATGTCCCAAAGCAATGCTTACAATGAGGGGAGGGAGAACATCTTCCCAAGACAAAAGGATTTAATTTAGAGATATACTCAAATCATAATAAATCCAACTTAGTTGAGAAAAAATAATTTTAAATTTAACTCAAAAAGGGAGCCCCCGGAATCCGAGGGTCTCAAACTGCAGCCTGCAGCACTGCCTGCCCAAAGGCTGTATCAGTATTCCTTCTTACGTCCAACTGGTAGAATTTTGTAAACGTGTGGACAGAAGACCAGGTTGCCGCCTTGCAAACTTGAGCCATAGAGATCTGGTGGTGTGCTGCCCAGGAGGCGCCCATGGCCCTAGTAGAATGAGCCTTTAATGATAACGGAGGAGGCAACCCCTTCAAGCCGTAGGCCTGAGTGATTAACTGTTTAATCCACCTTGAGATGGTGGATTTTGCAGCTGCCTGCCCCTTCTTGGGCCCATCCGGTAAAATGAACAACACATCTGTTTTCCGGATCTTCTCTGTAGCTTTAAGATAGGCCTTCATGGCCCTGACAATATCCAAGGTATGCAGCAACCCTTCCTTTCTGGAAGTAGGTTTAGGGAAGAAGGATGGTAATACCAAATCCTGGTTTAGATGAAAACTGGATATAACCTTTGGTAGGAAGGAAGGATGAGGGCGGAGAACGACCTTGTCCTTATGTAAAATAGGATATGGTTCCTTACAGGATAAGGCTGCCAGTTCCGATACTCTTCTGGCGGAAACTATGGCGACCAAAAATACTAACTTCCTTGTCAGTAAAACCAAAGGAATTTCAGCCAACGGCTCAAAAGGTTGTTTCTGTAAACTTGACAGAACAAGATTTAAATCCCACGGACAAAGCGGGGATTTAACTGGAGGATTAATACGTAAGACCCCTTGCATGAAGGTCTTAACCAGCGAGTGGGTGGCCAGCGGCCGCTGAAACCACACTGACAAAGCTGAAATCTGTCCTTTGATAGTGCTTAATGCCAGTCCTTTATCCACTCCTAGCTGGAGAAAACGTAATACTCTATCGATGGTAAACTTACGAGAAAGCCATAGCTTGGACTCACACCAGCCTACATAGGCCTTCCAGACCCTGTAATACATCACCCTAGAGACCTGTTTCCTGGCTCTGATTAGGGTAGAGATTACTTTCTGAGACAGACCTTTACCCCTGAGAATCAGGGATTCAGCTTCCAGGCCGTCAAGTTTAGATGCCGTAAGGCAGGGTGGAGGATCGGACCTTGCGATAGCAGGTCTGGTCGTAGAGGAAGAGTCCAAGGGTCTCCCACTACCATCTTTAGGATTAGTGAATACCATGCCCTTCTGGGCCATGCTGGAGCTACCAGGATGACTGGTATGTGCTCCACCCTGATCCTGCGCAGCAGGCGGGGTAGTAACTGGAGCGGGGGAAATGCATAAAGAAGTTTGAACTAATGCCAAGGGCAAACCAGCGCATCGGTTCCGCAGGCCATCGGATCCCTTGAGCGGGATATGAACCTGTCTAGCTTCTTGTTGAGTCTCGATGCCATGACATCCACATCCGGCACTCCCCATCTCTGGCAGAGTGTCTGAAAGACCATTCCCCCGGCAACAGAGTCTGGCGACTTAAGAAGTCCGTCTGAAGGTTGTCCACTCCTGGAATGAATATTGCCGATATGCAGGGCACATGAGCTTCTGCCCACAGGAGAATCAAGCTCACCTCTCTCTGAGCGGCTTGACTCTTGGTTCCCCCTTGGTGATTTATGTATGCCACTGCCGTGGCATTGTCCGATTGAATTCTCACCGGGAACCCCTGCAACTTGGACGTCCAAGCCCTGAGGGCTAGTCGAGCAGCTCTGAGCTCCAAGATGTTGATGGGCAACTGCTTCTCTGGCTTTGCCCAAGTACCTTGGCGAGTGCAACCATCCAAAATTGCTCCCCAGCCCGTCAGGCTGGCGTCTGTGGTTACTATCTTCCAAGCCACTGGGCTGAAAGACTTCTCTTCAGTAGATTGCCCATCTCTTGGAAAACTTCTCTTCCATAGGATATAAGGCAGAGAATCTTTTAGGTGGTACAAAGATTCTATCTGGCTTGGTCCAATCTTGGAACATAACTTCCTCTAGCAGAGGATGGATCGGAAAAACCGCATTGCTTTGAGGCGCTATTAGTGAGCCCAAAGCTGAAACCGTTGATACTTGGAGATCTGGTACTGGCAAGTTGAATGTCCTATGGACCAAGTCTGTTAATACTTGAACCCACCAGCTCTCCCCTTGGGAGGCTGCGCCAGACTCCTCCGTACCCGGATCCTCGATCCCTGAACCTACTTGGTCCTTGTCCAAGAGGTCGTCCAATTCCCCTGCGGAAGGGGCCTCCTCATCTGAGGGTTCACGCTCGGGCGACGGAGATCTATTCCGTTTTCTGCCCCGCATAGCCTTGGCTATCATTTTTTCCATTCTTTTTTCCATCTCCTTTAGAGAGGTGGACAGTACCTCGTCCGTGACCACCCTAGGGTTGGACTGACCCGTGCCAGCTCCAGCCCCAGATCCCGATGGTCCCACCAAGGCTCCCTCTGGGGAAAGCAGCGGCTGCCATGGTACAATACCGAGGTACGCCCGCTACTTAACGGTGTTTGGAAAAATAAATAGTTATTGCCCAAAAACCTTTTTGGGGAAAAAATGCCTTCTTTCTTATTAACCTGGTTTGTTTCTTTTTCTTTTTTTCTTTTTTTAAACCAAAGAAAGAAAAACCATTCTGTCCCCTTTAGTAGTATTGCCAAAAAACTGCTGAAAAAGAAACACCTATCTCTAGGGTAAAGGACAGTCTTTTCAAGACTGTAATACTCTTCTTTGGCCACTGTGTGTCCTCGGCGCCCCACGCTGCCGCTCTGGTCCTTCTCTCAGTTCCAACACTCACTGAGCTGGGAACATATTTGGAAGGGCCGCCCCTTCCTTTTACCTACAGGCCCGCCCTTCCCCTGTCAGCAAACGGCGCGAAATTGCGCCCATATCACGGGGACGCACGCGCGCGCCCGCCGGCGCGGGGGGGGGGGCCACACGAGGAGGTCAGAGGCTGATCCTGCCGTCCAGGCCAGGATCTTTTTTTTTTTTTTTTTTACATAAGAAACCTCAGTAGATTCCCAGGGGCTTCTCTTAGAGAGAATTGTCACTATACACACAGGCCCTTTCAATGCTTTCTAGCACCAGTTGCAATACTACCAGGGAGGTCACCATTATGGGGAATATATACATATAGAGTCATCCTATCCTAAGATATGTGACTCACCTTGCCAGATGCAGCGCATAAACTTTAGGCATGTCCCACTGTGACCTCCCCCCAGAAAACCTGCTGCGAACCAAGTTCCGCAAGCTTCCCCTTCACTTACCTGCTCCATGCCGCAGGACTTTGCACAGCAAGAGGTCCAATCTTCCCCCATCTCCGTGGGGCGTCTAGACCTTCAGGCCCTGGGTTCCTATGAAGGATCCACTGTCCTGGGCCCATATAGCACTCTGGCAACAGAAACATTAGGCCCCCAAAGGTTTCTAAGTTCTGGGCCCAGAGTCCAGCTCTCTGGACAGAAAGCATTATGGGCTATACCCCAATGGTTTGGGGTCCGGTTGCTGACCACTTTAGCACTGAGGCCTTTGGACAGAACCGGTTAGCCCACCTTAATCCCAAGGATGTGGAGGCAAGCTAAACCATGACCAACACCTAAGACACTGGCGTAAAAACTGAGGTACTCCTCCTATGGGAGGGGGTTATATAGGGAGGGGCACTTCCTGTTTGAGATTGCCAGTGTCCATCACCTGAAGGTACTCCATATAACCCATATAGTAATGAATATGCCGCTCTGTGTCCCGTGATGTACGATAAAGAAATTATGAATTTTTAATTTTTTTCTTATTTCCTTTTTTAATTGTTTATTGGTACCGCTAATAGTCCTATTGGCCCCCTATTCCCTTCTTGACTATTTGGTTAATCTTAAGGATGAAGGTACCCCTCATTATAATATTAATAAAATCTACCCTTGAGGCTTCTTTTCATAATATATATATATATATATATATATATATATATATATATATATATATATATATATATATATATATATATATATATATATATATATATATAGACACACACACACACACACACACACACACACACACACACACACATATATATATATATATATATTAGGGCTGCGCATCTTCACCGGTCTCACGATTCGATTACAATTCTCAAGTCCACGATTCGATTCAATTCCGCGATTGCAGCGCAATTGCGCATGGCTCTCCCTCCAAAATACTAAAGGAGATGATCATGCAGCACGGCGGTTTTAACCCGATGGTAAAGCACTGCTAAAACTAGCATCGCTTTACCGCTACCACCCCAGTGGGAAAGTACCCTTAGGTATTAGATGTGCAAACAATAAGGTGAGAGCACATCTAATAACTACAGAGAGTAATGGAAATATGGAGTTCAAAGTGAGACTTGCTATTACCTGGAGGGATTGGCATTTAGGTGGTTAAAACAGGCAAAACATGTAATATCAACTCACTGCCTGTCAAATGCCTCTGAAAAGTGACCCGAGCATGGATCACTTTTCAGAGGAGTGGCAATGCCTGCTGCAAGTGAATAAAAGCCTTTGGGCTCACACTGGTGTGCTGTGGTTTGGCTGCAGTGCTGGTGTACTGGCGGGTTTCTAGCCACAGAACCTCAGACTTTTAGGTTGCACATTTTTGTTGAATTCTCTGAAAGTGTACCAAAGATGCAGCATGCAGGACATTCTGTGCACTTTCAGAACATGCAGTAAAAATGTGAAACCTCTATGGAGCCAGGGGCAACATGCAGGAAGACTGCCAGTACACCAGCACTGCAGACAAACAGCAGCATGTCAGTGTGAGCCAACATTATAACACATCACCTAGGGCAAGGTATTGTCACAGGCTGCTAGAAAAAAAAAAATCTTTAGCTGCAGAGGAGAAGTTCACTTACTTGGCCAGTCCCAGCCTCCAGGAGACTCGCTGGATTCGAGCAGACTGCTCAGATTGAACTTTCCCACCCACACATCCTCTTTGTACAACACAGGCTGCCCGGAGTGTGGGCAGGGAAACAGAGAAGGTCCAGCTCCTGCCAGCCATTCGTGTGGAGGAAGGAGGGGATGGGCGGGGTTGTGCTGTGCTCTGTAACACAGACTGTCAGCTCAGCCCCGTGGTAGAGAAAACATCGCTGGCTCACTGGATGCCGCGCTCATTTGACTGACTGCCTCTCTCCTCTCAAGTCTCACGTCTCTCCTGGCGTCAGCCCTTCCCGCCTTTCTACTGATCTGATAGATATATATATATATATATATATATATAAAATCTATCTATCTATCTATCTCAGTCTATGCTTTATGCCTAAAAAGCACAAACCATCAAGACCACTTCAGAGCAACGAACAACCAATACGATCCTGTAATCCAGGACTGTGCCTTAAAGAGGAGTTCCACCCAAATTTGAACTTCCGCTTATCCCACTCCTCACCCCCTTACATGCCACATTTGGCATGTAATTTTTGGGGGGGGGGGGGGGGAGTGGGGGCTTCAGGAAGAGTGGGACTTCCTGTCCCACTTCCTCCTTCCTGTAGGCGACTAAGCTTAATCGCCTACAGGAAGGGGCTGCTGTAGGCGATCGCCTAGGACACGTCACAGGTCCTAGGCGATCTCCTGGCCAATTACACGGCGCAGCGCCGGGCCGCTCGCGCATGCGCAGTGGGTGCCCGGCCGTGAAGCCGAAAGCTGTCACGGCCGGGTGCCCACACTGAGAATGAAGATGCCGGCCGGGGAGGGGGGGAGAGGAGCGGAGCCCCGGCCGGCGCGTCGCTGGAGCAGGTAAGTGTCTGTTTATTAAAAGCCAGCAGCTACACTTTTTGTAGCTGCTGACTTTTAATAAACATACAAATTGCCTGGAACTCCCCTTTAATTGAGCAATTACAGAAATTACCTTATGCTTTTTTGTGGATGTCCTAAAGTAGGGGTGGGCAAATAATTCTCCCAAGGACCACACGAAAAACTGGGACTATTGTGAAGGGCTACACTTAATTATGCTCAATATAAATTTTGGACTTGGGAAGGTATGCAAGTACAGTAAAACTTTGGCTTGCGAGCATAATTCGTTCCAGAAACATGCTTGTAATCCAAAGCACTCATAATCAAAGCGAATTTCCCCATAAGAAATAATGGAAACTCAAATGATTCGTTTCACAACCATTTATTCATAAATCCTTAAAGGAACACTAAAGGTTCGTTTTTTATTAGATCAATTGATTGCTGTAAGCTAGAGCATTTAAATATCACTTACCTCGTTTTTCCTTTTGACCTCCAAAATACAGTAATCCAGGTTTGAAAATGCGATTTTCCTGTCTCTCCTCTTCTTGCTTTCCACCAGCATATGAGCCGTTTTGCATGGTGGAAAGCAGAATGTGCTCACCCCCTCCCTATGACTACAGCCCTGCGTGAAGATGCTCTCTTATCCCTCACAGGCGTGGAGGCTAAGCCTAATGGGAACTGTAGTGTAGAACTGGCCGTGATGTAGCAAGAATGAATGCGCACCGCAAACCAGGAAGTCAGTGAGAATGATTCAGGAGTGACGGAGGTGAATAAAACCGCTCGATTTCAACAGGTATCAAACTAGTTATAATGCAAAACATTACTTTTTACTTTATCAGCTACTGTCAGACTTTAATTTAAGAGGAAAATATTTTTGTCTTTACAACCCCTTTAAGTTTATAGTCCATATAACAATACGTTTATCCACAAATGGAAGCCTCCATAAAGGAGATTACAGTAATACCTTGGATTGCCAGTAACGCAGTTAACCAGCGTTTCACAATACAAGCCATTTAAAAAAAATCCTGACTGTTTGCAAGCGTTGTCTCGCAAACTAGCAGGATTCATGCTTCTGCGGTGTGCAGTACCGCATTTAGCCAGAGGTGCAGGGGCGCCTGTGACACTCAGAGCCGTTTGGATGCACTCGGAAACACTCCGTTCCCGAGTGATCCCGAATCTCGCAGAGGAACAAATTATCTTCATTTCGATTGACTTCTATGGAGAAACTCCTTTTGATATGCGAGTGCTTTGGAATACAAGTATTCTCCTGGAACGGATTATGCTTGTAATCCAAGGTTCCACCAAGTAAAACCTTGGTTTGAGTGTTTTGCAAGAATAAAAAGCCAAAGATGAGGCTTGCAGGTACTTTTTTTTTTTTAAGCGTACCGCTCCAGTGTGAAAGCCCTCGGAGCGGCTCTTTCAGGGCGCTTTGCAGGCACCATTTTTAGCGCTATAGCGCCTGCAAAGCGCCCCAGTGTGAAAGTAGCCTAAAAAGGAGTGGTGCCCAAGTGTAGCAATATTGTTACATTTAATGAAGGTGCAACATTTAGCAACTCACATGATTGATGATTAAAAAAGGCACATCAAAGTATGCAGGCATTCGGTGTAAAGCTGTCCACCTAGACCATCATCCGCACCAATGGTCCTCACCGCTGTCAGTCTACAATTGTGACCGGGGAGCCATCAACGTTGTCCCTACCGTGGTTCAAGCCTCGCTTTCCGAACGCTCTACTGCAGGGTAGTCTTCCTGGTCACGATTGCAGACTGACAGCGGTGAGAGCTGGCGGTGCAGAGAATGGACTATGTGGACAGCTTTACCCGGGATGTCTGCATACTTGGATGTGCCTATTTATCATCAACCATGTGAGTTGCTAAATGTTGTATCTTCATTAAATGTAACCATATTACTACACTTAGAGGTGCCTCTCTTCTCTTTTATACTTTGTAGCGCCTTCTGGATTTTGCATCTACTGTATGTAAAAACTTAGAAAACAAAAACACCAGGTGCTAGGAATAATAGGTACACTTGAAGTGAAATCAAATGCCCTCTGAAAACCTATGCTGGGATACTCATTGTGCAGCAATCAGGAAAGCAGATTAACTCAGCCGCCACTGCCTGGATCAATGCAGCTTGATCTTCAACATGATCCTAGATGTGGATATCCTGGCCATCAGATTTAGCAACAAAGTACTTCTGTTTTTTGGACAGAACCAAGGATTCCCAAGGGTAGCATCAGATACCTTGATAATTCCATGGTCTAGGTTTAGGCTAATCTATGCCTTCCCCTCAGCGCGAATGCTACCTCAACTGCTCCACAAGATAGAGCACGGAAAGAAGACCAATTCTCATTGCTCAAAACAGGCCTAGAACAACCTGGTACACAGACACACTGAAGACTACTAGATAAGGCCAGGACTCCAAACATGCCAGGTTCGCAGTCTCAGGATCCTCTGTCCCATTCTGTTTTTTTAAAGTCCCTGGCTTTAATGGCATGACTGCTGAAGAACAGGTCTTAAAGGAGACAGAGGATCAGAGGAAATCATTCCTATCTTGCTAAAGACAACAAAGGCCACACACACACACACACACAAAAAAAAAAAAAAACACGACAACAAAAGCCACTTCCAGAAAGATCAATCATATCTGAAAAGCCTTCTTGGCCTAGAGCGAGTACAGGAAATAAAATGTCCCTCTTCCTTGTCAAAACCTCTATTAGGTGTATCTCACATCAAGCACTTAAGCATGGAGCGGTTTGCCTAGTTGTTGCCCACTCATCTAATTTATTGCTTGGGAACCTCCCAGCTTATGTCCTGTAGTGAAAAATTAGGACAATAATAATAATAATATTATTATGATGATTATTATTAATTTTGATTTACCTCTAAATTCCCGTTTTTTAAGTAAAGTTTAGAACACCCTTCCTTCTATTCCTTGGTTAATCATCATTAATTGTTACAAAACAAAAAGGAGTCATGGAGTAGTGTAGGGTTATAGGGAAGGTGCTCAGAGGGCGTATTCTGAAAAGCTTGCCAGTGTCCAATCACCTGAAGGTATGAGCTTATAACCCATAGTCTACGAATACTCAGCCTGTACACCATTTGGAGTTTACAGGAAAGTCAAAATTTGTCTTTTTGTGGCCAGTGTCATTGTCTGTACTTTGCAAATTAAAGACAATAATAAAAATAAAAGAATCTAAGCAATTAGATAGTACAATAACTTATGCAAGAAATTCTACATACTGTGTGTGCTGCTGGACAGCCTGTGCAAGTGCTGGATTGCTTTCCATGGAAGTAGTGACAAGCGATGTCAGAAGAGAAAGATACCATATAGCTGAAGCATCAGATATGGATACTACAGACTTTTTTATCTTCTGGTAGCCAACAGCACGGAGGCCATGTATCCTTGTATCACAGCCATCACTCAAACAGCGCTTGATGTTGATCTGGACATCTTTGGAGAATCAAAAAAAAGATACACTTTGTTATTCTGTCACATATATCCTTTATTACACTACAAGTTTTAAAACTCAAGAGTAAAAGGAAACCACTTAAAATTACTTACAAAGAGTAAACTGAAATTCAAGATATTAAAACATGAATTATGTTTCACAATTTTTTTTTAATTTCCTGCATATTGTATTTTACGACACTTCTGCCCATATTATAGGTTGGTGCCCCTTAATTGGTGTTTATTGTGTGTGCCAGCATCGCAATACAACCGAACCAAAAATCAAAAAAATAAAAAATGGGACTCTCATTCTAGCACTCACAAAGAAACTTACAACACTACACGTTGTTGCATGCAATGTAAAATTTCTGCAATCACCAGCCAGTGGAATTCTCAACACAAAGCCCAACTACATGCAACACATATTGGGTCCTGAGGAAGCGGCTCTACGCTGCAAAAGGCATAGACTTCTGAACATACAGAGTTACGCTGTTGTAATGTCTCTAAACTATGTACGTGTGCTGGTAGATCAACTACAATCTAGGCTAGGGTATATATTTTCACCTTCTTGAGGGAATATATTGATGGGTGCTGTCTGTATGCAATTTTTATGGCAAAAATAAAATGATGATATTTTAGAAGTATTTTCCGAGTTTTAAGTTTCTTTATGAGTGCTAGAATATATTAAAAAAAATGCTTCTACATCTTAAATATATTTAGATAAAAAAAAAAAATAATCACTGTAAATGAGCTTTGTTTTTATTATTTACATTTTTCTCCAAGGTGCCTATTGCATTGAAATATTCAATGCTTTAAGGACATTGATCTCACCTAGCGCCTTTTTCTACCCTACAAAGGAAATTCATCTTCTCATGTCTTTGTAATGACTTGTTTTAGTCATAAATGTAAGTAGCTCAGGTTTATACATGTTGAAAACCATTAGCATCAGATAAGTCTATGAATGTTCTCTTACCCAGGTCATGCTGCAGTTTCCAACAGCTCATCACAAATAGTTGAACTTGATCTAATGTTGAA